>NC_052312.1:51516907-51574407 GCF_016432855.1 Salvelinus namaycush | reverse complement strand
TAGCTAGTAGACTGGTGTGATGTAGATAGCTAGTAGACTGGCGTGATGTAGATAGCTAGTAGACTGGCGTGATGTAGCTAGCTAGTAGACTGGCGTGATGTAGACAGCTAGTAGACTGGCGTGATAGCTAGTAGACTGGCGTGATGTCGATAGCTAGTAGACTGGCGTGATGTAGCTAGCTAGTAGACTGGCGTGATGTAGATAGCTAGTAGACTGGCGTGATGTAGATAGCTAGTAGACTGGCGTGATGTAGATAGCTAGTAGACTGGTGTGATGTAGCTAGCTAGTAGACTGGTGTGATGTAGACAGCTAGTAGACTGGTGTGATGTAGACAGCTAGTAGACTGGTGTGATGTAGATAGCTAGTAGACTGGTGTGATGTAGATAGCTAGTAGACTGGTGTGATGTAGATAGCTAGTAGACTGGTGTGATGTAGATAGCTAGTAGACTGGTATGATGTAGATAGCTAGTAGACTGGTGTGATGTAGATAGCTAGTAGACTGGTGTGATGTAGCTAGCTAGTAGACTGGTGTGATGTAGCTAGCTAGTAGACTGGTGTGATGTAGCTAGCTAGTAGACTGGTGTGATGTAGCTAGCTAGTAGACTGGTGTGATGTAGCTAGCTAGTAGACTGGTGTGATGTAGCTAGCTAGTAGACTGGTGTGATGTAGCTAGCTAGTAGACTGGTGTGATGTAGCTAGCTAGTAGACTGGTGTGATGTAGCTAGCTAGTAGACTGGTGTGATGTAGCTAGCTAGTAGACTGGTGTGATGTAGCTAGCTAGTAGACTGGCGTGATGTAGATAGCTAGTAGACTGGCGTGATGTAGATAGCTAGTAGACTGGTGTGATGTAGATAGCTAGTAGACTGGTGTGATGTAGATAGCTAGTAGACTGGCGTGATGTAGATAGCTAGTAGACTGGCGTGATGTAGATAGCTAGTAGACTGGCGTGATGTCGATAGCTAGTAGACTGGTGTGATGTAGATAGCTAGTAGACTGGTATGATGTAGATAGCTAGTAGACTGGTGTGATGTAGATAGCTAGTAGACTGGTGTGATGTAGCTAGCTAGTAGACTGGCGTGATGTAGATAGCTAGTAGACTGGTGTGATGTAGATAGCTAGTAGACTGGTGTGATGTAGCTAGCTAGTAGACTGGTGTGATGTAGCTAGCTAGTAGACTGGTGTGATGTAGCTAGCTAGTAGACTGGTATGATGTAGCTAGCTAGTAGACTGGTATGATGTACACACACACAGCTAGTTTGACAGAGCAGACAAACAGATGCTGACCTTTGACTCTGTTGCCAGCAGCTCCTCAAACACCTTCTCTAGTGTCCAGCTGGAGAGAAAAGGGAGACGGTACAATTTACATGTAGAAATATAAGGTTAGGAAGGTTAGGTTCCTGATCCTCAGCCCTCCACTAGAGGCTGGGGACCTTACTCGGCCTCCAGGTATTCTCCACTAGAGGCTGGGGATCTTACTTGGCCTCCAGGTATTCTCCACTAGAGGCTGGGGATCTTACTCGGCCTCCAGGTATTCTCCACTAGAGGCTGGGGATCTTACTCGGCCTCCAGGTATTCTCTAATAGAGGCTGAGGATCTTCCTCGGCCTCCAGGTATTCTCTAATAGAGGCTGGGGATCTTACTCGGCCTCCAGGTATTCTCTACTAGAGGGGATCTTACTTGGCCATCCAGGTATTCTCTACTAGAGGGGATCTTACTTGGCCTCCAGGTATTCTCTACTAGAGGCTGGGGATCTTACTTGGCCTCCAGGTATTCTCTACTAGAGGCTGGGGATCTTACTTGGCCTCCAGGTATTCTTTACTAGAGGCTGTAGGCAGGGCTACCCACTAAAGAGTATTGTCCCTGGGTAAGGCTACCTACTAGAGGCTAGGATCTTACTTGGCCTCTAGGTATTCTCGTGGCAGCTCCTCCAGCTCCTCGCTGCCCATTCCTGAGGACCGGACTTCCTGTTCCACCAGAGAGTCTACCAGGACCCTGAAGTACGCCCACACACTGTCCTCCCACGACTCACACACTGGGAGCAGCTAGAGGGGAGAGACAGAGAGACAAATCACTACTACCACTCTACTATAGTCCCGTCTACTACCACTCTACTATAGTCCCGTCTACTACCACTCTACTATAGTCCCGTCTACTACCACTCTACTATAGTCCCGTCTACTACCACTCTACTATAGTCCCGTCTACTACCACTCTATTATAGTCCCGTCTACTACCACTCTACTATAGTCCCGTCTACTACCACTCTACTATAGTCCCGTCTACTACCACTCTACTATAGTCCCGTCTACTACCACTCTACTATAGTCCCGTCTACTACCACTCTACTATAGTCCCGTCTACTACCACTCTACTATAGTCCCGTCTACTACCACTCTACTATAGTCCCGTCTACTACCACTCCTTATGTGAACATTGTTGTTAGATGTTTACTTTGACAATGCGTTTCACTTTCCATGAGCCCCCCCATCCTCCACCTGACCCCGCCATCCTCCTCCACCGACACCTGACCCCTCCCCCCATCCTCCTCCGCCGACACCTGACCCCTCCCCCCATCCTCCTCCTCCACCTGACCCCCCCCCCCCATCCTCCTCCTCCACCTGACCCCCCCCCCCATCCTCCTCCTCCACCTGACCCCCCCCCCATCCTCCTCCACCTGACCCCCCCCCCCATCCTCCTCCACCTGACCCCTCCCCCCATCCTCCTCCTCCACCTGACCCCCCCATCCTCCTCCTCCACCTGACCCCCCCATCCTCCTCCTCCACCTGACCCCCCCATCCTCCTCCTCCCACCTGACCCCCCCCCATCCTCCTCCACCTGACCCCCCCCCCCCATCCTCCTCCACCTGACCCCCCCCCCCCATCCTCCTCCACCTGACCCCCCCCCCCCATCCTCCTCCACCTGACCCCCCCCCCCATCCTCCTCCACCTGACCCCCCCCCCATCCTCCTCCACCTGACCCCCCCCCCATCCTCCTCCACCTGACCCCCCCCCCCCCATCCTCCTCCACCTGACCCCCCCCCCCATCCTCCTCCACCTGACCCCCCCCCCCCCATCCTCCTCCACCTGACCCCCCCCCCCATCCTCCTCCTCCTAACACACATGCAAGTGCTCCAGAGAGTCTTAGGGAGATAAGACACACAACATACCCGTTTGAGGTTCCCACTCAGAACAGCGTAGATGGCTCTCTCATATCTGCTGAAGTGTTCGTTATCAGCCATCCTCCAGCAGCACACCTTCCATACACAGCGCTGAGGGTTCCCCTCCACCGGTAGCAGCTCTGCACTGCCTGGACACACACACAGTTCCATTACAGACCATTCATAGGGACGTGTGTTTAGGGCTGTTATGGTGACCGGATTACCGCCACACACCGGCGATCACGAGTCATGACCGCAGTCAAATTCCAACGTGACCGTTTAGTCATTGGTAGTCTACCAAACTTGCTGGTCATTGGTAGTCTACCAAACTTGCTGGTCATTGGTAGTCTACCAAACTTGCTGGTCATTGGTAGTCTACCAAACTTGCTGGTCATTGGTAGTCTACCAAACTTGCTGGTCATTGGTAGTCTACCAAACTTGCTGGTCATTGGTAGTCTACCAAACTTGCTGGTCATTGGTAGTCTACCAAACTTGCTGGTCATTAGTAGTCTACCAAACTTGCTGGTCATTGGTAGTCTACCAAACTTGCTGGTCATTAGTAGTCTACCAAACTTGCTAACTGCCTGGTACTCAGCACTCTATTGTCAGGATTTATTAGACTTTTTAAAATGTAGATGATCCAATGGTCAGCATCAGTGTCTTGTAGGCTGTGTGTGGAAGGAGATGCTAAACCTGTTTATGTTCATTAAAAGGTCAATTACCGTGAGACCTGCAGTTATTTACATGACAATCACCGGCTGACAAAAGGTCACGACCGCCACTTGGTGTTATCTGTTGGTGTGAGTGTACGGTGGAGAACTGACCTCCGTTGATGTTGGGGTCGTGGTACAGCTTCCATCCCTCCAGAGTAGCAGCTCTCCATGCCTGGCCACAGCGCTTACACAGCCTCTGGGCCTACACACAACCACACGTCACTGTGACTAGAAACCAGCGCAGTATAACCCTCCCATCCACCAGGTGGCGCTGTACTGAGATCTCAAAACGCCACCCTATTACCTATACACAGCACTACTTTTGTGACCAGAGAACTATGAGCCCTGGTCAATAGCAGTGCCCTATACAGGGAACAAATGGTGCCATTTGAGAGGTCTCCTGTTTCTCACCTCGTCAGTCATGCCCGCTCGGAGGAGGGTGAAGAGGTACTTCAGCAGTCTGGCATCATCCTCTCTGTCCAGGTCTGCCAGAGGACGTCTCTGTCTGATGGGGGCGTCAGGGTCCTACAGACACACCGAGGTACTTTATGTTCTAAGTAAAACCATGTATTCCCTATCATGGCATAAGAGCATGTGTGAGTAGGAGAGAGAGAGAAAGAGAGAGCTAGATTGTAAAGATTAGGCCTAAAGGTCCCTCTTACCAGCTCAGTAACCAGGGGAACATTGAAGCCTGTGAAGAATAGGCCTAAAAGTCCCTCTTACCAGCTCAGTAACCAGGGGAACATTGAAGCCTGTGAAGAATAGGCCTAAAAGTCCCTCTTACCAGCTCAGTAACCAGGGGTACATTGAAGCCTGTGAAGAATAGGCCTAAAAGTCCCTCTTACCAGCTCAGTAACCAGGGGAACATTGAAGCCTGTGAAGAATAGGCCTAAAAGTCCCTCTTACCAGCTCAGTAACCAGGGGAACATTGAAGCCTGTGAAGAACAGGCCTAAAAGTCCCTCTTACCAGCTCAGTAACCAGGGGAACATTGAAGCCTGTGCTGGATGTGTTTCTCCTCAGTTTCAGAGCATGAAGGGTATTCTCCCTGAAAGTCAAACAGAATATTAGCCAAGGCACATGCTCTTCCTAATGACATACACGTGCTTGTCTCTCTCAAATGACTCCAGCTACTTACCAGTAGACAGACTTGGCGTAGTATTCAATGTTGTCAGAGAAGTCCCCGATTTCATCTTTGGCGATACTCTCCAACCAATCCACAACCAGCTGAGAGAGAGGAGGTGAAACAATTATGTATTACAACCATCCATCAGACCAAACAGGACTGTACCACTAGAGACGGATATAGGGGTTTACAACCATCCATCAGACCAAACAGGACTGTACCACTAGAGATAGATAATAGGGGAGGAGGTGTGTGTGTGTGTGTTTGTGTGTGTGTGTGTATACACTACTAAGTTTTAGAACACCTACTCATTCCAGGCTTTTTCTTTATTTTGTACTATTTTCTACATTGTAGAATAATAGTGAAGACGTCAAAACTATGAAATAACACATATGGAATTATGTAGTAAGCAAAAAAATTTGAAAACAGATTCTTCAAAGTAGCCACCCTTTGCCTTGATGACAGCTTTGCATACTCTTGGCATTCTCTCAACCAGCTCCATGAGGTAGTCACCTGGAATGCATTTCAATTAACAGGTGTGCCTTGTTAATTTGTGGAATTTCTTTCCTTCTTAATGCGTTTGAGCCAATCAGTTGTGTTGTGACAAGGTAGGGGTGGTATACAGAAGATAGCCCTATTTGATAAAATACCAAGTACATATTATGACAAGAACAGCTCAAATAAGCAAAGAGAAACGACAGTCCATCATTACTTTAAGACATGAAGGTCAGTCAATCTGGAAAATTTCAAGAACTCGGAGCGTTCCTTCATGTGCAGTCACAAAAACCATCAAGCGCTATGATGAAACTGTCTCTCAAGAGGACCGCCACAGGAAAGGAAGACCCAGAGTTACCTCTGCTGCAGAGAATAAGTTAGAGTTACCAGCCTCAGAAATTGCAGCCCAAATTTATTATTCACAGAGTTCAAGTAACAGACACATCTCAACATCAACTGTTCAGAGGAGACTGTGTGAATCAGGTCTTCATGGTCGAATTGCTGCAAATAAACCACTACTAAAGGACACCAATAAGAAGAAGAGACTTGCTTGGGCCAAGAAATACGAGCAATGGACGTTGGACTGGTGGAAATCTGTCCTTTGGTCTGATGAGTCCAAATTTGAGATTTTTGGTTCCAACCGCCGTGTCTTTGTGAGACGCAGAGTAGGTGAATGGATGATCTCCGCATGTGTAGTTCCCACCGTGAAGCATGGAGGAGGAGGTGTGATGGTGCTTTGCTGGTGACACTGTCTGTGATTTATTTAAAATTCAAGGCACACTTGACCAGCATGGCTACCAAAGCATTCTGCAGCGATACGCCATCCCATCTGGTTTGCGCTTAGTGGGACTATCATTTGTTTTTCAACAGGACAATGACCCAACACACCTCCAGGCTGTGTAAGGGCTATTTGACCAAGAAGGAAAGTGATGGAATGCTGCATCAGATGACCTGGCCTCCACAATCACCCAACCTCAACCAAACAAGTGCTCAGCATATGTGGGAACTCCTTCAAGACTGTTGGAAAAGCATTCCAGGTGATGCTGGTTGAGAGAATGCCAAGTGTGCAAAGCTGTCATCAAGGCAAAGGGTGGCTACTTTGAAGAATCTAAAATATATTTTGATTTGTTTAACACTTTTTTTGGTTACTACATGATACCATATGTGCCATTTCATAGTTTTGATGTCTTCACTATTATTCTACAATGTCGAAACTTTTGACTGGTACTGTATGTGTTTTTATTTATTTATGTGTGTGTGTGTGTGTGAGAGAGAGTCTAACCTGACTCTGGCGTACTACAGCATCTCTCTGGAAAAGTTGTTCCATCACCACCTTCTCACTAACACCGAGAGCCTGAGGAGAGATGGTCACACACACAGGAGAGAGGATGGTTACTCCATTTCCTTCTCTCTCTCTCTATCACCACCTTCTCACTAACACCGAGAGCCTGAGGAGAGATGGTCACACACACAGGAGAGAGGATGGTTACTCCATTTCCGTCTCTCTCTCTCTATCACCACCTTCTCACTAACACCGGGAGCCTGAGGAGAGATGGTCACACACACAGGAGAGAGGATGGTTACTCCATTTCCTTCTCTCTCTCTCTATCACCACCTTCTCACTAACACCGAGAGCCTGAGGAGAGATGGTCACACACACAGGAGAGAGGATGGTTACTCCATTTCCTTCTCTCTCTCTCTATCACCACCTTCTCACTAACACCGGGAGCCTGAGGAGAGATGGTCACACACACAGGAGAGAGGATGGTTACTCCATTTCCTTCTCTCTCTCTCTCACCACCTTCTCACTAACACCGAGAGCCTGAGGAGAGATGGTCACACACACAGGACAGAGGATGGTTACTCCATTTCCTTCTCTCTCTCTCTATCACCACCTTCTCACTAACACCGAGAGCCTGAGGAGAGATGGTCACACACACAGGAGAGAGGATGGTTACTCCATTTCCTTCTCTCTCTCTCTATCACCACCTTCTCACTAACACCGGGAGCCTGAGGAGAGATGGTCACACACACAGGAGAGAGGATGGTTACTCCATTTCCTTCTCTCTCTCTCTATCACCACCTTCTCACTAACACCGAGAGCCTGAGGAGAGATGGTCACACACACAGGAGAGAGGATGGTTACTCCATTTCCTTCTCTCTCTCTCTATCACCACCTTCTCACTAACACCGGGAGCCTGAGGAGAGATGGTCACACACACAGGAGAGAGGATGGTTACTCCATTTCCTTCTCTCTCTCTCTATCACCACCTTCTCACTAACACCGAGAGCCTGAGGAGAGATGGTCACACACACAGGACAGAGGATGGTTACTCCATTTCCTTCTCTCTCTCTCTCTCACCACCTTCTCACTAACACCGAGAGCCTGAGGAGAGATGGTCACACACACAGGACAGAGGATGGTTACTCCATTTCCTTCTCTCTCTCTCTATCACCACCTTCTCACTAACACCGAGAGCCTGAGGAGAGATGGTCACACACACAGGACAGAGGATGGTTACTCCATTTCCTTCTCTCTCTCTCTATCACCACCTTCTCACTAACACCGAGAGCCTGAGGAGAGATGGTCACACACACAGGACAGAGGATGGTTACTCCATTTCCGTCTCTCTCTCTCTATCACCACCTTCTCACTAACACCGGGAGCCTGAGGAGAGATGATCACACACACAGGAGAGAGGATGGTTACTCCATTTCCTTCTCTCTCTCTCTATCACCACCTTCTCACTAACACCGAGAGCCTGAGGAGAGATGGTCACACACACAGGACAGAGGATGGTTACTCCATTTCCGTCTCTCTATCACACAGCAAGAAACACCTGTAGTTCCCTAATGACATCGTAGTTGTAGAGGTGTACTCACAGCCACATCCATCATGATGTCATCCTCCAGCTCTGTCTGGATCCTGTCTCTGAGGGACACACAATGATGTAACAAAGTCAAACCACGCGTCTCCATAGCAACACCATTCCTCTATGTAGTGATGAGGAAAATAAATCCAAAAATAGATAGTTACATGTCGGGATATTGTTTTGGACGACATACCGTATCGACATTTTTTGGGGAGCTAGTTGGCTGTACCTACACCTAAACTTTTCCTTCATAGCTTGTTCTCTTTCAGCATTAAAACTAGTTTTGTCATGGCTCTCTCTTGTCCCTCTGCAGCAAACATATGGTGAGCATATGTTTGGAACTTCGAATCGCAATAAAATCACAATACATATCGGCATGTAAGTATTGTGATAATATCGTTTTGTGAGTTCCCTGGTAATTCACAGCCCTAATATATATTTAAAAAATAAATATAAAAAGCGAGAGAGAGAATGGAAGGCACGAACAGACAGACATGCATTTGTGGAGAGAAAAATATGACAGGGACAGGGAGCTAGAAAGAGGTAAAAAGAGAGCCAGACGGACCGCCAGACGGACCGCCAGACAGACCGACACTAACCTGTATAGAGAAGTGATGAGGCGCCAGGTGACCATCTCCTGCTGTAAAAGCCATCTCATACCAGCAGTCTTAGAGGACTTCTGTTGCCCTGGCGTTGCCCTCGATACTAGCCTCTGGAGCATGCCCACCTGGTACACACAATACACCATTATCACTGTGTGTTCATAAGGGCAGCATAGCCATACATGCACCATTATCACTGTGTGTTCATAAGAGCAGCATAGCCATACATGCACCATTATCACTGTGTGTTCATAAGGGCAGCATAGCCATACATGGACCATTATCACTGTGTGTTCATAAGGGCAGCATAGCCATACATGCACCATTATCACTGGGTGTTCATAAGGGCCGCATAGCCATACATGCACCATTATCACTGGGTGTTCATAAGGGCAGCACAGCCATACATGCACCATTGTCACTGTGTTCATAAGAGCTGCACAGCTCTACATGCACCATTATCACTGGGTGTTCATAAGAGCAGCATAGCTCTACATGCACCATTATCACTGTGTGTTCATAAGGGCAGCACAGCCATACATGCACCATTATCACTGTGTGTTCATAAGGGCAGCATAGCTCTACATGCACCATTATCACTGGGTGTTCATAAGAGCAGCATAGCCATACATGCACCATTATCACTGTGTTCATAAGGGCAGCATAGCTCTACATGCACCATTATCACTGGTGTTCATAAGAGCAGCATAGCCATACATGCACCATTATCACTGGTGTTCATAAGAGCAGCATAGCCATACATGCACCATTATCACGGTGTTCATAAGGGCAGCATAGCTATACATGCACCATTATCACTGTGTTCATAAGGGCAGCACACAGCTCTGCATATAAACACACAATGACTCACACACACATACCTTGCACATACCCACGCCTGAGGAGCAAACCTCCTGCTCTACAAACTCTTGCACACACACACACACACACACACACACACACACACGTGTTCTAAAACGCACACGGATTCTAAAACACACACGGATTTTAAAACACACACACACGGATTCTAAAACACACACACACGGATTCTAAAACACACACACGGGTTCTAAAACACACACACACAGTAGAGGGAAGTTGGTTCAGGTAAGTGAGAAAACGGTACCTTGTCTTGACAGATAGCTTCATACTCCCCCAGCAGGTCAAAGACAGCAGTGGAGGAGTGTCTGAGATAGGACTGGAGGAACTCTGGGAACAGACTGACTGACGCTGCAGGACACAGAGCGGGGGCGGGGGGGGGGGTCAAAGGTCAGTGTTGTATTCTATACATTTACAGAACGACACCTAGGCTCTGTACGACACTACCCTCTGTAACCTCTTTCCCTAAACATGGACCATGAAGTCAGTTATATGTGCTGATTTTCAGACCTGGCTGGGAAACCTGGGAAACGGAACCGCTGGCTCATCAGTGATATTAAAATCAATCAACAACCCAAGGGAGAAAATAAATAAATCTGACCAGCCTCTCCAGGATCCTCCTCCTTCAGCATTACAGAGGACATGTTGATGTCATCAGTAAAGCTGGTGTCCCCGAGTCCCAGCCCGGACAGAGGAGACGGGTACAGGCTGTTGGTCCAGTCACTGTCATCCAGGTTCTGGAGCCCAGAGGGAGACAGAGACACAATGATGCAGTACAAAAACACAGAAACAAAAATCGGCCTCAAAGTTGCATACTTGATTAAAGGTAGAGTCAGTGGAGTGACGTTGCACGAGCAGCACCGCAGATATTGCGATGAGCAAGATGCAACACTGACACAATATCTGCACGGGTTCGCTTCACACTCTTACAACATGGTAGCTACATGACCAAAACAGTGAAGAAGTTTAGCCTCACGCTCCAACGCTCTTTAGTTGTGGAAAATTGACCCACTATACCGTTTACTTTGTGCATCTACATCATATCACTGAGTCTACCTTTAATAAGAGTCAACAACTGATGAATGATGATGCAGTGTGGTTTAATTGGCTATTCTATTGGCTAGATTCTTCTGTCTCCGGATCCCCTCTTTGGAGACAGACAGAACCACACAGTGTCTGTCAGCAGACTAAACACCCAGTCAAGACTGGTATCTATCTCCTCACCATGCTCATACTGCCCAGCGGAGGTCGTGGTGTATGGATGAAACGAGGAGTCCTGCGCCCTGTTGCCAAGATGGCTGACACATCTGGGTTCCTAGCAGCAGTCTTCGGGGTGACTGTAGGGAGAGAGTAGGAATCACCACTACAGCAATTACAATAGAGTACAATCTGTTACAACAGCATAGCCTCGTCTCCAGTCATTCTGGGAGACACCAACTAGTGGATGGTGAGAGTCTGGGTTAACTGGACATTATTTCATCTAGATGTCTTTATCGTGGTGGACACCGGTTTTACCTTTAGCCAAACAATGCTCTCATAGCAGAGCCAGAGGGCTGTGTTGGTATTGAAGAGGACAGACTTACAGGACGGTTTGAAGAGGACAGACTTACAGGACGGTTTGAAGAGGACAGACTTACAGGACGGTTTGAAGAGGACAGACTTACAGGACGGTTTGAAGAGGACAGACTTACAGGACGGTTTGAAGAGGACAGACTTACAGGACGGTTTGAAGAGGACAGACTTACAGGACGGTTTGAACAGGACAGACTTACAGGACTGATTGAAGAGGGATCCAGGTGTGTGGCAGAGCAGGGAACGGGCAGGTGTGGTGGTACTACCTTGGTAGTCATCACGAGGAGAAAGGACTGGACAACAACGGTCAGGGAATATAACTGGCTAGTTACTGTTACTAAAAAGACACACCTTATGCAGTCCTATAACAGCCCCATGAGACTTCTGTTAGCTAACTATTAGTCTGAACAACAATGTGTGAACAATGAGCATCAGTAATACAGGTCTTAACTGGTATAACATAGACATAGCACAATCCACAAAGACAACAGGTAGGGAGGTTTTCCATGGCAACAGCCCAATAAGGATACAGTTGAATTGAGTCTTCTTCTGAAATGAACTCTTTCGGCGTGCTGCTCTGGTCACTTCAGCGTCCCGTACAATAGGCGACAGCAACTCATTCTGGTCCCTACACAGAGGAACCATGTTAGTTCAGATACTGTAAAGCAGGGGGTTTGCTTCAGCCCTACACAGAGGAACCATGTTAGTTCAGATACTGTAAAGCAGGGGGTTTGCTTCAGCCCTACACAGAGGAACCATGTTAGTTCAGATACTGTAAAGCAGGGGGGTTTGCTTCAGCCCTACACAGAGGAACCATGTTAGTTCAGATACTGTAAAGCAGGGGGTTTTGCTTCAGCCCTACACAGAGGAACCATGTTAGTTCAGATACTGTAAAGCAGGGGTTTTGCTTCAGCCCTACACAGAGGAACCATGTTAGTTCAGATACTGTAAAGCAGGGGGTTTTGCTTCAGCCCTACACAGAGGAACCATGTTAGTTCAGATACTGTAAAGCAGGGGGTTTGCTTCAGCCCTACACAGAGGAACCATGTTAGTTCAGATACTGTAAAGCAGGGGTTTGCTTCAGCCCTACACAGAGGAACCATGTTAGTTCAGATACTGTAAAGCAGGGGTTTTGCTTCAGCCCTACACAGAGGAAGCATGTTAGTTCAGATACTGTAAAGCAGGGGGTTTTGCTTCAGCCCTACACAGAGGAACCATGTTAGTTCAGATACTGTAAAGCAGGGGGTTTTGCTTCAGCCCTACACAGAGGAACCATGTTAGTTCAGATACTGTAAAGCAGGGGTTTTGCTTCAGCCCTACACAGAGGAACCATGTTAGTTCAGATACTGTAAAGCAGGGGGTTTGCTTCAGCCCTACACAGAGGAACCATGTTAGTTCAGATACTGTAAAGCAGGGGTTTTGCTTCAGCCCTACACAGAGGAACCATGTTAGTTCAGATACTGTAAAGCAGGGGTTTTGCTTCAGCCCTACACAGAGGAACCATGTTAGTTCAGATACTGTAAAGCAGGGGGTTTTTGCTTCAGCCCTACACAGAGGAACCATGTTAGTTCAGATTACTGTAAAGCAGGGGGTTTTGCTTCAGCCCTACACAGAGGAACCATGTTAGTTCAGATACTGTAAAGCAGGGGTTTTGCTTCAGCCCTACACAGAGGAACCATGTTAGTTCAGATACTGTAAAGCAGGGGGTTTTGCTTCAGCCCTACACAGAGGAACCATGTTAGTTCAGATACTGTAAAGCAGGGGGTTTGCTTCAGCCCTACACAGAGGAACCATGTTAGTTCAGATACTGTAAAGCAGGGGGTTTGCTTCAGCCCTACACAGAGGAACCATGTTAGTTCAGATACTGTAAAGCAGGGGTTTGCTTCAGCCCTACACAGAGGAAGCATGTTAGTTCAGATACTGTAAAGCAGGGGTTTTGCTTCAGCCCTACACAGAGGAACCATGTTAGTTCAGATACTGTAAAGCAGGGGGTTTTGCTTCAGCCCTACACAAGAGACACCATGGCCTGCTTCTGGCCCATGCTCATTGACCAGAGATAGTTTGACGGTAAACAAAGTGCTCAGAAGTAATTTATTTTGTATTTTGGAGAAACAGCTTGCGCATACAAAGACAAGTTCACCGGCGTTCTAGTGATACCTTTACTTAGGTACGTAACGACAGTTTATTGAACCCTGGCAGTAGTGGTGCCTGGAGAAATGTTGCAAATAATTTCCCCAAACGGCCCGCCCCACAAAGGAAAGGCGCCCTGTGTGAAAAATTCTATGAGAAAAAGTGGCATACTCTGAATTATCTAAAATTAGAAATCCCATATTAGGATAAATTAGGCTGTCAGCTGAGTAAGAAAATTCACAAGTTTCAAAAAAAAATTAAATAGAAAAATAAAACATTTAAAAATGGATGTTGTAAGTGTTTCTGTAGCACAGGCACCTAGCACTGTTTGGTTAGCGGTGTTTCTGTAGCACAGGCACCTAGCGCTGTTTGGTTAGCGGTGTTTCTGTAGCACAGACACCTAGCACTGTTTGGTTAATGGTGTTTCTGTAGCACAGGCACCTAGCACTGTTTGGTTAGCGGTGTTTCTGTAGCAAAGGCACCTAGCACTGTTTGGTTAACGGTGTTTCTGTAGCACAGGCACCTAGCACTGTTTGGTTAACGGTGTTTCTGTAGCACAGGCACCTAGCACTGTTTGGTTAACGGTGTTTCTGTAGCACAGGCACCTAGGACTGTTTGGTTAGCGGTGTTTCTGTAGCACAGGCACCTAGCACTGTTTGGTTAGCGGTGTTTCTGTAGCACAGACACCTAGCACTGTTTGGTTAACGGTGTTTCTGTAGCACAGGCACCTAGCACTGTTTGGTTAGCGGTGTTTCTGTAGCACAGGCACCTAGCACTGTTTGGTTAACGGTGTTTCTGTAGCACAGGCACCTAGCACTGTTTGGTTAGCAGTGTTTCTGTAGCACAGGCACCTAGCACTGTTTGGTTAACGGTGTTTCTGTAGCACAGGCACCTAGCACTGTTTGGTTAGCAGTGTTTCTGTAGCACAGGCACCTAGCGCTGTGTGGTTAGCGGTGTTTCTGTAGCACAGGCACCTAGCACTGTTTGGTTAGCGGTGTTTCTGTAGCACAGGCACCTAGCACTGTTTGGTTAGCAGTGTTTCTGTAGCACAGGCACCTAGCACTGTTTGGTTAGCGGTGTTTCTGTAGCACAGGCACCTAGCACTGTTTGGTTAGCGGTGTTTCTGTAGCACAGGCACCTAGCACTGTTTGGTTAACGGTGTTTCTGTAGCACAGGCACCTAGCACTGTTTGGTTAACGGTATTTCTGTAGCACAGGCACCTAGCGCTGTTTGGTTAGCGGTGTTTCTGTAGCACAGGCACCTAGCACTGTTTGGTTAGCGGTGTTTCTGTAGCACAGACACCTAGCGCTGTTTGGTTAGCGGTGTTTCTGTAGCACAGGCACCTAGCACTGTTTGGTTAGCGGTGTTTCTGTAGCACAGGCACCTAGCACTGTTTGGTTAGCAGTGTTTCTGTAGCACAGGCACCTAGCACTGTTTGGTTAGCGGTGTTTCTGTAGCACAGGCACCTAGCACTGTTTGGTTAGCGGTGTTTCTGTAGCACAGGCACCTAGTACTGTTTGGTTAACGGTGTTTCTGTAGCACAGGCACCTAGCACTGTTTGGTTAACGGTGTTTCTGTAGCACAGGCACCTAGCGCTGTTTGGTTAGCGGTGTTTCTGTAGCACAGGCACCTAGCACTGTTTGGTTAGCGGTGTTTCTGTAGCACAGGCACCTAGCGCTGTTTGGTTAGCGGTGTTTCTGTAGCACAGGCACCTAGCACTGTTTGGTTAGCGGTGTTTCTGTAGCACAGGCACCTAGCACTGTTTGGTTAGCAGTAATTTTGTAGCACATGATATGGAGTTTGCAAAACAAATGGCCACTGGATTGATGCAAATAATCAAGATATCATTCTGCCAGGTAGGCATAAGATACTTTGTAGTTAGTTATAATTTAATTGGGAAGGTTTTTAGGAAAGCCTTGCCATCTACCAGATGACGGTTAGGCCTATCAATAACATTGCTATATTTTCCCTGTTCCTTAAAATGTCTTACCTTGCTTCAAAAGTAGTCTATATCTTACAATAGAAACGTAGAGGCAATTATTTTATTAAGGCTTCCTCATATGCGTTCTCCTATTCTATTTGTTTTCTTTCGTTGTCAAGCAACCAAAGACTTTATCCTAGTCATATTAGCAACCCATGATAGTTGTTCCATCTTCACATCTCCCTTCTTTCTACATTTCTATTGGATATTTCCATATCTGTCCATGAAGCCTCTGAACAACGGTTTCCTGCAAATTGCACTTTGGAACATTTGTGCGTAGGCCTCTACCGCTGTGTGCACATTGCTGCGCCTAAAATGTTAAGAAACAATATTTGATCAACATTTTAAGCTAAACATTCGGGGCTCGGTTTTCCAAAAGCATCTTAAAGAACGACTGCCTTTATAAAGCAACAAATCCCTTTGAAAAACAGCCCATGTGGCATCGATATGAATCAGAAACAGTTAGCTTATTCTAGTGTCAAAATAAATTGACTACACCGTGTAAATAGGATCATTTTGGTCATAAAGTCAGTCTCGTCTAAAACAGAGTTGGACTTTGTGTGTCACAACAGGTAAATTAAGTTTGGGTTTTGATTTGACAGCTGTGGTGATTGCCCTGTCTAGCAGCTAATTTTGTTTACGTAAGACAAGACATATTGCAAAAAATTAACTTGAGAAATACTGCACCAAAACATCTTAGATGTGAAATTGCACAACTAAAACTCCATTGACAAACACGTCAACATCTATCTTAGATTAATTCTAATTTAGTATTAAGAAGCTCTAGGGAAACCGGTCCCTGATCTGTTCCATCAGCCTTATTAATTGATTTGACCTATAACGTTACCTCCACTACACTACTTTAATACGCATCGTGGGGATTAAGAAATGAATATACGCAATGCCCACTGAAAAATTACTGGATTTACGGCGTATACCCACTACTACACCACTGCCTGGCAGTCACTAAACCGGGGAAGAATTCTCTATGGGGGAAATGAATGGGAAGATACATGGCGTTGAAGCCGCACAAAACCAGAGCTAATATTACGCTAGCTACCTGTGATCCAGAATCAATATATTCCGTTAAACAAACCACAAGTTACTGAACACTTCAAATTAAATAAAACGCCAGCAAACGTGAATTACTATAAAGACCCATTAGCTAACTAGCTGGTGGTACAAACAAACCACTTGCTAGACAGCTGCAAGACACGTTCAAACGACATGTTAGCTAGCTAACTTAGCTATATATCTTTGCTAACTAACACGTTATATACTTGCCATTACAAATCTACAGTCAGCGTACTTATGTAGTACAATCACTAAATAATGTAACATAGGTCCCTGTAATTCATCTTTTTATATCAGCATAAAAAGCGTTTTACCAGTCCATGACAGCAGGATATTAACTCCACAGCAAGCTAATCCTGTTTGCTAGCTTCTACTTCTGGTTCCCGCTCGACAAGGAATTACAATCGAGCTCCAACACTGTAAATATACCCCCATTAAATAGAGCCAATATCCCATTATTTTGCGACGCAAAAATTCGTAGAATCTAAATAAAGTAATTTTAAGTGGGAAAATCAGTGTTTAATAGTTATTAAATCATATTTGAGATTATACTCGATTACTTTGGACTGATGACCGAATAAACTGCTGCCATAGAGATAGATAGAGAATTAATGTTTTTATATCTGTGCCACTATAGCGTCTGTGAGCACAGGGGCAGCGCCATTGAGGCAATTTTTATTTGAAGTAGTCCATTGTCTTATTCACGATTGTCTGAGTACTCCTGATGACCCGGTTGGGACATGACTCCAACAGAGTCATCAGGAGGGATCAGACAATAAAGTTGGAAGTCTCACCCAGTTAACTACATTACAATGGTGGAAGCTCTCAATGGAGCTACACATGCTAATATGGTCTTTCGGCCATTACAGGTCTCTATTATTCTCTATGACTGCTGCGCGTCATCTACTCCACAGGGCTGTAAAGAGTAGTCATGTTGCGCTCAATAACGGACCGTTCCTATAGCGCCACCCTCGGGCAGCAACAGTTAAATGTCCGTAATCTTTCTTTTTCCTCAGGAATTGGTTATTCTCCAGGCCTACACTTCTTTAAATAATCTCATTTACCAATGCATTCTTTCTTGATATCATGGCAATGTATTAAACATGAACTTGTAGCACGTAAAGTTATACAATAACATGTAGCTATGAGTGCAGAATGTTTCACTTTTGACACAATTTGTCTTAAAACGTAAAACAAAAGTCTATGTATTTTCATTTTTATTGTATTTTTTCTTCATGTGGTCAGTAGCAGTCCATTTCAGACGGAGAGTGCAGGGCCATATCAATGTTTCATCAAAGTCCATGTTATTTTCCTGCATGTTGAAGAACAGGAAGTATATCTGTCCACAGAATTTCCTGGAGCCCCAGAATAGCACCGTTGTGTTGTGTGTTTATATGATTCAGGCTTTCCAAGGATGCTGTGTGTTTCTGAGACAAACGTCTCAGAGGCTGGAGAAGTCCATAGACTGGCACCCTATTCCATATATAGTGAACTACTTTGACCAGAGTCTGGACGCACCCTATTCCCTATATAGTGCACTATTTTTGACTAGGGCCCTGGCACCCTATTCCCTATATAGTGCACTCCTTTTGACCAGAACCCTATGGGCCCTGGCACCCTAGTCAAAAGTAGTTCACTATATAGTGAATAGGGTTCCAGGGCCCATAGAGTTCTGGTCAAAAGTAGTGCACTATATAGGGAATAGGGTGCCAGGGCCCATATGGTTCTGGTCAAAAGTAGTGCACTATATAGGGAATAGGGTTCCAGGGCCCATAGAGTTCTGGTCAAAAGGAGTGCACTATATAGGGAACAGGGTGCCATTTTAATACACACCCATGGCGTTTCCAGCATAGAAAGGACAATACTGACAGTATAGAAGAAGTTCAATAACTGTAGAGGAACAATGGAAGGACAGTTGTAAAAACTGTTTATTTAAAAGGTATGTGTTGTGGAACAGACTCAAGGGAGAATATGTATCCCAATAACACATTGTGAGTGTTTATGTAGGCCGTTACTGTAAATAAGAATTTGTTCTTAACTGACTTGTCTAGATAAATAAAGGCAATATATATATATATATATATATATATATATATATATATATATATATATATATGTGTGTTCATCTGATAAAAGACCACTCCCTCTCCTAAGGGACCAGACTGTTATTTGCTCATTGCATGTTACAGTCTGCTAGGAACCTAAACTCCATGGAGTTACCTCACTCTGGGCAAGTCACTTCAGGCCAACGAGTTCCTCATCATTTTAACTATAGTACGCTTCCTTGGCCCAACTTACTTTATTCCCACCCCCAAGGAGTCCAATCATTGGCCTGAATGACTCCATTTCTCTGATCTGACAGCTGCTTCCATCTATCCCTGACAGGCATATCAGTTACACTAGGCTTAGCTGTAGATTCTGCAGCAGAGGCCCAGGGCAGCTGATGAGTTCATTTGCTACTGGCTTATTGTATGTACACTAGAGAGATAGAGATGACACTAGACATGACTAGTCTATCTCTACACTGCCCCTCCCCCAGTCTCCATAGACATTCCTTAAGACCCATCCTGCTGAATAGCAGCCCTATAGGAAGCAATGCGATGACAGGACCTGAGGGCCTCAGATCCTCAGATCAACATGTCATCCACGGGATTAAAGAAGAAATTAAATTATTGCAGAGTAGAGATCAGCAAGCATATTTTCAATAGATCATATGCTCTGTGATTCTATATACACAAAGAGATGTAGGATATGTATGGTATGGAGTCTGTCCAGCAGGCAGCTCTGCTCTAGCCACTGTCTGATAATGACTTTTCCCCTGACAGACAGAGATATGGAGAGACATATGGAGAGAGGGAGAGAGAGATATGGAGAGGGAGAGAGAGATATGGAGAGAGAGAGAGAAAAAGAGTGAGTGAGGGAGAGAGATTGTGATAGGGAGAGAGAGAGCACGAGAGAAAGAGAGTGGGATAGAGAGCAATAGAGAGGGAGTGGGAGAGAGAGCGAGAGAGATAGGGAGGGAGAGACAGCGAGAGAAAGAGTGGGCAAGAGAGATACATGAAACAGAATATCTGCCAATGGAGTGATAGATGACTTCTATACGAACCCGAGTCTGGGCTGCTCTGCTGTGATCTTGTATTCAACAAGACATCCCACTTCCTGCAGTATGGTACCTAGTGTGACTGGTGGTGCTGCTAACTGTGCTGTCTTTCAACTGCTTACTGCAAGATTTACATTACAGAGCAGGAACATTTCTGAAACTTCCCTTCACCTCTTGGTTCTATTCATGTATGTCTGTGTATCTGGCTGTCTCACCCTCCTCTACCTCAAAGCTACTGAGGAGTAAAGACGAAAGCAGTACCATTACAGCAGGGGTGTCCAACTCATTCCATGGAGGGCCTAGTGTCTGCTGGTTTGGGGTGTCCAACTCATTCCATGGAGGGCCTAGTGTCTGCTGGTTTGGGGTTTCCTTTCAATTATGACCTAGACAACCAGGTGAGAGTTCCTTACTAAGACCTAGACAACCAGGTGAGAGTTCCTTACTAAGACCTAGACAACCAGGTGAGAGTTCCTTACTAAGACCTAGACAACCAGGTGAGAGTTCCTTACTAAGACCTAGACAACCAGGTGGGAGTTCCTTACTAAGACCTAGACAACCAGGTGAGAGTTCCTTACTAAGACCTAGACAACCAGGTGAGCGTTCCTTACTAAGACCTAGACAACCAGGTGAGAGTTCCTTACTAAGACCTAGACAACCAGGTGAGAGTTCCTTACTAAGACCTAGACAACCAGGTGAGAGTTCCTTACTAAGACCTAGACAACCAGGTGAGAGTTCCTTACTAAGACCTAGACAACCAGGTGAGAGTTCCTTACTAAGACCTAGACAACCAGGTGAGAGTTCCTTACTAAGACCTAGACAACCAGGTGAGAGTTCCTTACTAAGACCTAGACAACCAGGTGAGAGTTCCTTACTAAGACCTAGATAACAAGGTGAAAGTTCCTTACTAGGACCTAGACAACCAGGTGAGAGTTCCTTACTGAGACCTAGACAACCAGGTGAGAGTTCCTTACTGAGACCTAGACAACCAGGTGAGAGTTCCTTACTAAGACCTAGACAACCAGGTGAGAGTTCCTTACTAAGACCTAGACAACCAGGTGAGAGTTCCTTACTAAGACCTAGACAACCAGGTGAGAGTTCCTTACTAAGACCTAGACAACCAGGTGAGAGTTCCTTACTAAGACCTAGATAACCAGGTGAGAGTTCCTTACTGAGACCTAGACAACCAGGTGAGAGTTCCTTACTAAGACCTAGATAACCAGGTGAGAGTTCCTTACTGAGACCTAGACAACCAGGTGAGAATTCCTTACTAAGACCTTGACAACCAGGTGAGAGTTCCTTACTAATCAGTGACCTTCATTTGTCAATCAAGTAGGAGCGAAAACACACAGACACTCTGCCCTCCATGGAATGAGTTTGACACATGTGCATCACAAGATGGGGAGGTGGTTAAACCACAGAGATAAAACAATCTGTATGGCTAAACCAGAGAGATAAAACAATCTGTATGGCTAAACCACAGAGATCAAACCATCTGTATGGTTAAACCACAGAGATAAAACAATCTGTATGGCTAAACCAGAGAGATAAAACAATCTGTATGGCTAAACCAGAGAGATGAAACAATCTGTATGGCTAAACCACAGAGATAAAACAATCTGTATGGCTAAACCAGAGAGATAAAACAATCTGTATGGCTAAACCAGAGAGATAAAACAATCTGTATGGCTAAACCACAGAGATAAAACAATCTGTATGGCTAAACCACAGAGATAAAACAATCTGTATGGCTAAACCAGAGAGATAAAACAATATGTATGGCTAAACCAGAGAGATAAAACAATATGTATGGCTAAACCAGAGAGATAAAACAATCTGTATGGCTAAACCACAGAGATAAAACAATCTGTATGGCTAAACCACAGAGATAAAACAATCTGTATGGCTAAACCACAGAGATAAAACAATCTGTATGGCTAAACCAGAGAGATAAAACAATATGTATGGCTAAACCACAGAGATAAAACAATCTGTATGGCTAAACCAGAGAGATAAAACAATCTATATGGTTAAACCACAGAGATAAAACAATCTGTATGGCTAAACCACAGAGATAAAACAATCTGTATGGCTAAACCACAGAGATAAAACAATATGTATGGCTAAACCACAGAGATAAAACAATCTGTATGGCTAAACCAGAGAGATAAAACAATCTGTATGGCTAAAACAACAACAACAACACGGAACATTCCGGCTGCGGGCCGGCGTCATGGCAACGCCCTTGCATGGCAATCCAATTTATTGAACTACAGATGCTGGGTTATACAAAATACACCACTTCAATTAAGGCTTTTTAGTTTACATTTGGCCACCCCTCTTTTCCCTCCCCAACCCCATAATAGGCAGATGACATTGCATGTCCAATACTGTGGCTCTGTAAGGGGGACATGGTACACATGGTCTGTCCACCAGGACTGATGCTGTTGGTTATCATCACAGCAACACAAAGCAACAAAGGCATTCTCTTACAAGAGGTCAACAGAGGTCACGCAACTCACAACAAACGTGCAACTTTAACCCCCCCCTCCCTCCCTCCCTCCCTCCCTGCGTCTCAAATGGCAACCTAAGCCCATAGGGCTCTGGTCAAAAGTAGTGCACTATGTAGGGAATAGGGTGCCATTGGGGACGCACCCCCCCGTCTCATCCAAGTTCTGCCTGTTCCTCTTCATCATCATCATCATCTCTACATTGCTGTGGTTCTTATTGTATTTCAGTCTTATTCCCTGCTGCTTCAAAACACATTAGTTTGTCCCCCCTCCCCCACATTCACTATAGAACAGATAACAACCCCACACGGTTACTCTTCATCACCATCATCATCATCATCATCTGACAGACTGACAGGAAACAGGTCACACCAAGTATTACACGGGTGAAATAGTCACTAACAGGCAAGTTTCTTTACTGACAGGATCCAATATTTGGTTTTCATATCCTCAGCTGACAACAGATGCATTAGCAAGCAAGGGGAGGGGCTGGGGGAGATGGGGGAGGGGCTGGGGAAGAGGCTGGGGGAGAGGGGCTAGGGGAGATGGGGAGGGGCTGGGGGAGATGGGGAGGGGCTGGGGGAGATGGGGGAGGGGCTGGGGGAGGGCTAGGGGAGAGGGGGAGGGGCTGGGGGAGATGGGGGAGGGGCTGGGGGAGGGCTAGGGGAGAGGGGGAGGGGCTGGGAAAGAGGGGAGGGGCTGGGGGAGGGCTAGGGGAGAGGAGTGAGATAGGGGAAAGAGGCTAGGGGAGGGCTAGGGGAGAGGAGTGAGATAGGGGAAAGAGGCTAGGGGACAGGGGGAGATAGGGGCTGTGGGAGGGAGGGAGAAGGGGAGAGTGGCTGGTTTAGAAAAGGAGAGGGAGTACAGTGAGAATCTACAGTAGCGTTTCCCAAACTCGGTCCTGGGCCCCCCCCCCCCCCCTGGGTGCATGTTTTGGTTTTTGCCCTAGCACTACACAGATTACTCAAATAATCATCAAGCTTGATTATTTGAATCAGCTGTGCAGTGCCAAAAGGTGTCCCTCTTGGGGTCCCCAGGACCTAGTTTGAGAAACGTTGCTCTACAACAACAGAAGTGTGGAGAATGACATCACCAATGACATGTTGTTCTTTATTTTTTTTGTATTAAAAATCTATACTTCCTGTTGTAGATCGCAGATTCCATGAGAGGGGATTGGCTAACTGGACAAACCAACCAATGAGAGACGGCCTTGGAAGGATAAAGTAAAAAAAAACATGATGAGGATCGCCCAGTCACGTCTGGCCATTGGTGTCTCAGAAGTTTGGTAGCTTGTTAAAATGTCCAGTCCCTCTTTGACCACAACCCCAATTGAAAAACCCCACTGTACAAACATCTTTGTAAACAACACAAGGGCTGCCTCCAAAATTGCACCCTAGTTCCCTATATAGTGTACTACTTTTGACCAGGGCCTATAGGGAAACCAATAGGGACACCCATTGGGCTCTGGTCAAATGTAGTACACTCGGGTGCCATTTCAGACGCACACAAGGAAACCCAGGCATGACATAGAAGGATGATTGGATCATAGTTGGATTCTCCAGAAAGAAAGATGATTGGATCATAGTTGGATTCTCCAGAACAAAAAAAAACCTATTTGAAGGCAACATCATCAGGCTAAAAGACAATATGATAGTTACTGAAAAAACACCATACTTTTTTTTTCTTTTTACACATAATAATAATAATAATCACTTTTGTATCCACAGGTTTACTCCTCAAATAAAACTCACATATAATAATAATAATCACTGTTGTATCCACAGGTTTACTCCTCAAATAAAACTCATAGCAATAGCTGTCGCAGTATAGCATCTCTCAGTAGAGACAAAACTAGTCATTTAAAAAGAAATAAAAAGACAGAAAAATGATGTTGAATGATCGAAGGAAAATATAAAAAGGTACAAATAAAAAGTTAGAAAATAAACCACAGGAGCAAGTTAGCTGTATGAACCGGACTATATAGATGCTCTTTGGGACTTTTTTCTCTGGCTAATATAGAGGTGCTTATAAATACCGCATCGTTGTAGCTACTCACCATGGCAACGTGCACATTCTGGTTAGACATCCGTTTCTACGGCTACTGTCTCCGTTAGCAATAACACTGTGTGTAGGGATCGGGATTTTATTTTGATTCATTTTGACTGATTTACCAATTTTATTTATTAAATTTACTTTATTTTCTGACCTTAATTTTTCCATTTCAGTTGCATACAGTTAGAATATATATATTTGTAAGTAGAAATCTTGTTCTCGTGACACTGGAAAGTGATAATGGTTAATCTGTGTGTAAAAACTGATGTATTGTAGCTTTGAATCCGTTGGTTTGTTGGTTGGTTGGTTGGTTGGTTGTTGTTAAAGGGGCGTCACCACACAGGAAAGTCCATTCCATGTTAGGTTTTAGTAACGTCGGAATGCTGGCACTGCTGAGAGAGACAGCAGCAAATCAGACCTGAGAGGGAGAGAGAGAGAAGGTGGGTAGAGAGAGAGAGAAGGTGGGTAGAGAGCGAGAGAGAGAGAGAGAGAGAGAGAGAGAGAGAGACAGAGAGAGAGAGAGGTATAGAGACATTAATGACACTTCTAACTGCACCATATGATGTCTCTTAATATGAGAGGCAGAAGTTCTTGCTCGAGATATTCCTCGGTTTTAAGACAAGAAGGCCGCAGCCAAATGCCTACAACTGTCTTTTCAATTAGGCAGTGGCATTCTGACTCCTACAAGTGGTTCTCACCTGACTCAGTGCGACAGAGCAGCTGTGTATTAGAGGAGCTGACAGTTGGACTTTTTGCGTGTCTTCCCAGGTACTGGGGTTTTCCTGTTGATTTGCCTGACCAGGTCATAGAAGATCTGAAACACAGAGACACAACAATAGTTAGATACAAATTAGCCCTGGGTATCGTGTTAAGAAACAGTGGCTAGCCATGGGTATCGTGTTAAGAAACAGTGGCTAGCCATGGGTATCGTGTTAAGAAACAGTGGCTAGCCATGGGTATCGTGTTAAGAAACAGTGGCTAGCCATGGGTATCGTGTTAAGAAACAGTGGCTAGCCATGGGTATCGTGTTAAGAAACAGTGGCTAGCCATGGGTATCGTGTTAAGAAACAGTGGCTAGCCATGGGTATCGTGTTAAGAAACAGTGGCTAGCCATGGGTATCGTGTTAAGAAACAGTGGCTAGCCATGGGTATCGTGTTAAGCAACAGTGGCTAGCCATGGGTATCGTGTTAAGAAACAGTGGCTAGCCATGGGTATCGTGTTAAGAAACAGTGGCTAGCCATGGGTATCGTGTTAAGAAACAGTGGCTAGCCATGGATATCGTGTTAAGAAACAGTGGTTAGCCATGGGTATCGTGTTAAGAAACAGTGGCCAGCCATGGATATCGTGTTAAGCAACAGTGGCTAGCCATGGGTATCGTGTTAAGAAACAGTGGCTAGCCATGGGTATCGTGTTAAGAAACAGTGGCTAGCCATGGGTATCGTGTTAAGAAACAGTGGCTAGCCATGGGTATCGTGTTAAGAAACAGTGGCTAGCCATGGGTATCGTGTTAAGAAACAGTGGCTAGCCATGGGTATCGTGTTAAGCAACAGTGGCTAGCCATGGGTATCGTGTTAAGAAACAGTGGCTAGCCATGGGTATCGTGTTAAGAAACAGTGGTTAGCCATGGTTATCGTGTTAAGCAACAGTGGCTAGCCATGGGTATCGTGTTAAGAAACAGTGGTTAGCCATGGTTATCGTGTTAAGCAACAGTGGCTAGCCATGGGTATCGTGTTAAGAAACAGTGGCTAGCCATGGGTATCGTGTTAAGAAACAGTGGTTAGCCATGGGCATCGTGTTAAGAAACAGTGGTTAGCCATGGGTATCGTGTTAAGCAACAGTGGCTAGCCATGGGTATCGTGTTAAGAAACAGTGGCTAGCCATGGGTATCGTGTTAAGCAACAGTGGCCAGCCATGGTTATCGTGTTAAGAAACAGTGGCCAGCCATGGTTATCGTGTTAAGAAACAGTGGCTAGCCATGGGTATCGTGTTAAGAAACAGTGGCTAGCCATGGATATCGTGTTAAGAAACAGTCACAGGTGTCTTGGTTTGAAAAAGCAAAACCATGAGAGAATACATGTAAATGGCAGTGTGCCATTGGACTAGATCGATTCACACACTGTCAGATAGATGGTTTTAGAGTCAGTCAGAGCGTTTTAGTCAGGCCCAAGGCTCAGACCAGATCTCAGTGGACAGCGTGAGTGATGTCACCCACATCCCAACCAGACAAGATGACACCTCAGGCCACAATATTTACTAGACAGACAAATCACGTCTCAATCTGTGAGAACTCACCCAAGGGTTTATTTATGGATAATGATAGATAATGACTCATTCATGGCAACTGTATGTACAGGACCAGTCAAACGTTTGGACACACCTACTCATTCAAGGGTTTTTCTTTATTTTTACTATTTTCTACATAATCGAATATTAGTGAAGACATTCAAAACTATGTAATAACACATATGGAATCATGTAGTAACCAAAAAAGTGTTAAAATACATTTTATATTTGAGATTCTTCAAAGTAGCCACCCTTTGCCTTGATGACAGCTTTGCACACTCTTGGCATTCTCTCAACCAGCTTCACCTGGAATGCTTTTCCAACAGTCTTGAAGGAGTTCCCACATATGCAGAGCACTTGTTGGCTGCTTTTCCTTCACTCTGCGGTCCAACTCATCCCAAACCATCTCAATTGGGTTGAGGTTGGGTGATTGTGGAGGCCAGGTCATCTGATGCAGCACTCCATCACTCTCCTTCTTGGTTGGAATCTAAAATCTAAAATTTGGACTCATCAGACCAAAGGACAGATTTCCACCAGTCTAATGTCCATTGTTCGTGTTTCTTGGCCCAAGCAAGTCTCGTCTTTTTATTGGTGTCCTTTAGTAGTGGTTTCTTTGCAGCAATTCGACCATGAAGGCCAGATTCACTCAGTCTCCTCTGAACAGTTGATGTTGAGATGTGTCTGTTACTTGAACTCTGTGAATAATACATTTGGGCTGCAATATGAGGTGCAGGTAACTCTAATGAACTTATCCTCTGCAGCAGAGGTAACTCTGGGTCTTCCTTTCCTGTGGCGGTCCTCATGAGAGCCAGTTTCATCATAGCGCTTGATGGTTTTTGTGACCACTTGAAGAAACTTTAAAAGTTCTTGAAATGTACCGGATTGACTGACCTTCATAACTTAAAGTAATGATGGACTGTCGTTTCTCTTTGCTTATTTGAGCTGTTCTTACCATAATATGGACTTGGTATTTTATCAAATAGGGCTATCTTCTGTAAACCACCCCTACCTTGTCACAACTGATTGGCTCAAACGCATTAAGAAGGAAAGAAATTACACAAATTAACTTTTAACAAGGCACACCTGTTAATTGAAATGCATTCCAGGTGACTATCTCATGAAGCTGGTTGAGAGAATGCCAAGAGTGTGCAAAGCTGTCATCAAGGCAAAGGGTGGTTACTTTGAAGAATCTCAAATATAAAATATATTTTGATTTGTTTAACACTTTTTTGCTTACTACATGATTCCATATGTGTTATTTCGTAGTTTTGATGTCCACTATTATTATACAATGTAGAAAATAGTACAAATAAAGAAAAACCCTTGAATGAGTAGGTGTGTCCAAACTTTTGACTGGTACTGTATATTCTCAAAATGTTGCAGTCAAATATTTAAGTATTTAAAACAAGTATTTAAGACATGAAGTATCTTAGACAAGAATGAAGTATCTTAGACAAGAATGAAGTATCTTAGACTATGTGAAGTATTTTAGACTATGTGAAGTATTTTAGACTATATGAAGTATCTTTGACAATAGTGTATTTATAGTACCACAAACTGGTCAGAATGAAGGAATGGTCTGATTATTTTATTTCACCAGACAAAGCTGTATGACTAGGGGTAACAGACAAAGCTGTATGACTAGGGGTAACAGACAGAGCTGTACGACTAGGGGTAACAGACAAAGCTGTATGACTAGGGGTAACAGACAAAGCTGTATGACTAGGGGTAACAGACAAAGCTGTATGACTAGGGGTAACAGACAAAGCTGTACGACTAGGGGTAACAGACAAAGCTGTATGACTAGGGGTAACAGACAGAGCTGTATGACTAGGGGGTAACAGACAAAGCTGTATGACTAGGGGTAACAGACAGAGCTGTATGACTAGGGGTAACAGACAAAGCTGTATGACTAGGGGTAACAGACAGAGCTGTATGACTAGGGGTAACAGACAGAGCTGTATGACTAGGGGTAACAGACAGAGCTGTATGACTAGGGGTAACAGACAGAGCTGTATGACTAGGGGTAACAGACACAGCTGGGGGTAGTTTTAGTTGTCACTGTCACACACCCAGAGTGTTACATAACTCACATACACACACCACATCACATCCATTTGGAGCAGACAGCCTCCTGTCCTGAATCTGCACTCTTTAGACATAAAACATACCCCTTGGATATAATCAATGGTTACAGCTCGAGCCAATTGCATAATTATAGTGATTAAACCAATATCAATCAGATGTGAGTGAGTGAGTGAGAGAGGGTGCTATCATGCCAAGAGACAAGGATATATCTCAGGCTGGTATTACCCATAAAGCCCATTTCCTGTTGACAATCGCATCTCTCTAATGGAGCCAGCTTGTTGTCAATGACACAGGTTGTGGATCAACCAAAGACCGACAGTCTCTATTAGAAGTGAGTCATCTCTACTAGAATGGGGTCATCTCTATTAGAAGTGAGTCATCTCTACTAGAATGGGGTCATCTCTATTAGAATGGGGTCATCTCTATTAGAATGGGGTCATCTCTATTAGAATGGGGTCATCTCTATTAGAATGGAGTCATCTCTATTAGAATGGAGTCATCTCTATTAGAATGGGGTCATCTCTATTAGAATGGGGTCATCTCTACTAGAATGGGGTCATCTCTATTAGAAGTGAGTCATCTCTATTAGAATGGGGTCATCTCTATTAGAATGGAGTCATCTCTATTAGAATGGGGTCATCTCTATTAGAATGGGTCATCTCTATTAGAATGGGGTCATCTCTATTAGAAGTGAGTCATCTCTACTAGAATGGGGTCATCTCTACTAGAATGGGGTCATCTCTATTAAAATGGAGTCATCTCTGAATGGAGTCATCTCTATTAGAATGGGGTCATCTCTATTAGAATGGGGTCATCTCTATTAGAATGGAGTCATCTCTGAATGGAGTCATCTCTATTAGAATGGGGTCATCTCTATTAGAATGGAGTCATCTCTATTAGAATGGGTCATCTTTATTACATTTACATTTACATTTAAGTCATTTAGCAGACGCTCTTATCCAGAGCGACTTACAAATTGGTGCATTCACCTTATGATATTAGAATGGGGTCATCCTATTAGAACGGAGTCATCTCTATTAGAATGGAGTCATCTCTATTAGAATGGGGTCATGTCTATTAGAATGGGGTCATGTCTATTAGAATGGGGTTATCTCTATTAGAATGGGTCATCTCTATTAGAATGGGTCATCTCTATTAGAATGGGTCATCTCTATTAGAATGGGTCATCTCTATTAGAATGGGTCATCTCTATTAGAATGGGTCATCTCTATTAGAATGGGTCATCTCTACTAGAATGGGTCATCTCTATTAGAATGGGTCATCTCTATTAGAATAGGGTTATCTCTATTAGAATAGGTCATCTCTATTAGAATGGGTCATCTCTATTAGAATGGATAATCTCTATCACCACTTAAACCAAGAGCATGGCTCAGACCAGCTAGAGACTGGTGCTTAATGGGATAACTGGTTTATAGTGGTGTAACTCATTTACATTTAAGTCATTTAGCAGACGCTCTTATTCAGAGCGACTTACAAATTGGAAAGTTCATACATATTCATCCTGGTCCCCCCGTGGGAATTGAACCCTGGTCCCCCCGTGGGAATTGAACCCACAACCCTGGCGTTGCAAGCGCCATGCTCTACCAACTGAGCCACACGGGACCACAACTCCCCAGAGGTCAGGGGTCAACCCACATTAAACCTGGTTTATAGTGGTGTAACTCCCCAGGGGTCAGGGGTCAACCCACATTAAACCTGGTTTATAGTGGTGTAACTCCCCAGGGGTCAGGGGTCAACCCACATTAAACCTGGTTTATAGTGGAGTAACTCCCCAGGGGTCAAGCCACATTAAACCTGATTTATAGTGGTGTAACTCCCCAGGGGTCAGGGGTCAACCCACATTAAACCTGGTTTATAGTGGTATAATGGGTCAGGGGTCAACCCACATTAAACCCCACTGACTGACCTCACAGCTACTGTAGCCTATCACAGTGGTGAATGAGTGAATAAATGAATAAGGCCTGGGGCAGGAAAGTGCTGTCTGGGATAGTGGACTCTTGACTCAGAGCAGAACCGGGTTTGGCCTTTGTTGATGATGTGACATGAAGCCCAATGCCATCTCTTCATTATATAAGCCCAACGGCATCTCTGCATTATCCCCCTATATACACACACATACATTTAGTACTGTAGATATGTGGTAGTGGTGGAGTAGGGGCCTGAGGGCACACAGTGTGTGGGGAAATCTGTGAATGTATTGTTATGTTTTTAAAATTGTATAAACTGCCTTAATTTTGCTGGACCACAGGAAGAGTAGCTGCTGCCTTGGCAGGAACTAATGGGGATCCATAATAAACCCCAGGAAGAGTAGCAGCTGCCTTGGCAGGAACTAATGGGGATCCATAATAAACCCCAGGAAGAGTAGCTGCTGCCTTGGCAGGAACTAAATGGGGATCCATAATAAACCCCAGGAAGAGTAGCTGCTGCCTTGGCAGGAACTAATGGGGATCCATAATAAACCCCAGGAAGAGTAGCAGCTGCCTTGGCAGGAACTAATGGGGATCCATAATAAACCCCAGGAAGAGTAGCCGCTGCCTTGGCAGGAACTAATGGGGATCCATAATAAACCCCAGGAAGAGTAGCAGCTGCCTTGGCAGGAAGTAATGGGGATCCATAATAAACCCCAGGAAGAGTAGCCGCTGCCTTGGCAGGAACTAATGGGGATCCATAATAAACCCCAGGAAGAGTAGCCGCTGCCTTGGCAGGAACTAATGGGGATCCATAATAAACCCCAGGAAGAGTAGCTGCTGCCTTGGCAGGAACTAATGGGGATCCATAATACACCCCAGGAAGAGTAGCTGCTGCCTTGGCAGGAACTAATGGGGATCCATAATAAACCCCAGGAAGAGTAGCTGCTGCCTTGACAGGAACTAATGAGGATCCATAATAAACCCCAGGAAGAGTAGCTGCTGCCTTGGCAGGAACTAATGGGGATCCATAATAAACCCCAGGAAGAGTAGCTGCTGCCTTGGCAGGAACTAATGGGGATCCATAATAAACCCCAGGTAGAGTAGCAGCTGCCTTGGCAGGAACTAATGGGGATACATAACAAACCCCAGGTAGAGTAGCAGCTGCCTTGGCAGGAACTAATGGGGATCTATAATAAACCCCAGGAAGAGTAGCTGCTGCCTTGACAGGAACTAATGGGGATGCATAATAAACCCCAGGAAGAGTAGCTGCTGCCTTGGCAGGAACTAATGGGGATACATAATAAATACAAAAACAAAGGCTTGCTGCTGATTCTGAGACATTAAGTCCAGTACCATCCCTTCATTATCTAAGTGAAAGGCTGTAGTGGTGTGGTTGGGCTGTAGCCTAGTATTGAAGATGTGTCTGGACTGAGAGGAAGGGGAGAGGAGGCAGGAAGACAGAAAAGACAGACAGATTTAACGATGGAATGAGCGAGGCTGTTTAGGAAGAGATTAACATTAAGGCCACGGCCCGATATCTGGAGCTGGTAATCAAACTGAATGCAGAGCAAGAAACACAAACTGCTAAATGAGACGTATTATTCTGAAGCAATAGGTTCAGCATTCAAAATCAACTGTCAAACATACAGGGCATTCGGAAAGTATTCAGAACCCTTCACCTTTTACACATTTTGTTACGTTACAGCCTTATTCTAAAATGGATTCAATATTTTTTTCTCATCATTCTACACACAAGACCCCATAATGACATCACAAGACCCCATAATGACAACACAGGACCCCATAATGACATCACAAGACCCCATAATGACAAAGCGAAAACAGGTTTTTAGACATTATTGCACATGTATGATAAATAAAAACAAAAATACCTTATTTACATAAGTATTCAGACCCTTTGCTATGAGACTCAAAATTGAGCACCGGTGCATCTGGTTTCCATTTATCATCCTTGAGATGTTTCTACAACTTGATAGGAGTCCACTTTAAGTAAATAAAATTTACATGATTTGGAAAGGCACACACCTGTCTATATAAGATCCCACATTTGACAGTGCACGTCAGAGCAAAAACCGAGCTGGCCGCCCGGCCAAACTGAGCAATCGGGGGAGAAGGGCCTTGGTCAGGGAGATGGCCAAGAACCTGATGGTCACTCTGACAGAGCGCCAGAGTTCCTCTGTGGAGATGGGAGAACCTTCCAGAAGGACAACCATCTCTGCAGCCCTCCACCCCCTTCTCCCCATTGTGTCCACCCCTTCTCCCCATTGTCCCCACCCCCTTCTCCCTCTCTCTCTATTGTCCTCACCCCCTTCTCCATTGTGTAACAAGCCGTAATATCTTATAAGTCCACTAGGGACTTTTGTCTCATGTAACTGTGTATGTGTATTCTGTGTTATTATTTAGTTAGTTAGTTAATAAATAATTCAATCAATTTGTGTAGAACTGAATAATCAGAAAAGGCTGGGGTTCTTGCGGATTCAAGAAATCTGCGACGTTCAGAATGAGACTGATGTGAGGTAATGATTAATAAGTGACTGTTATCGATATATAACATATCTTTTAGAGTTGAATTCGGGAGACGGTATATTCCGTGGTGCCCCAAATCCTAATGAGTTCATTGTTACATGATTCATTTAAAATCGGGTAACAATTAAACATAGTTAGTTATTGATAAATAACCGTCATCACATTAATCAAAGTCACAACAGTAGATTACTGAGGGAAAAAAACAATTTAATCCATTTTAGAATAAGGCTGTAACGTAACAAAATGTGGAAAAAGTCAAGGGGTCTGAATACTTTCCGAATGCACTGTATCTTGGTGGAACAAAACACTGTGTTGTTGACTGAAGTAGACTGCCTGACGTGTGTGTGTGTGTTTGACTAGATGTTGGAAAGTGATTTCTATGTGTACAGAGAGGGTGAGGCTGCTATTTGTTTATGTGTGTGTGTGTGTGTGTGTGTGTGTGTGTGTGTGTGTGTGTGTGTGTGTGTGTGTGTGTGTGTGTGTGTGTGTGTGTATATATATATACAGAGGTGACGCAGGCCAGATGAGGGGACGTCGTTGGCTGGTAGCCTCTGGTGGCCCTGGGCAGCTGGGCGCACACACACACAAACAAACATAAACAGATACACACAGACAGACACACACACAGATACACACACACACACACACACACACACACACACACACACACACACACACACACACACACACACACACACACACACACACACACACACACACACACACACAGAGAGAGACAGACAGACAAAGACACACACACAGATACACACACAGACAGCACCATTGTGTGACATCAGAGTCCGTTGTAAACACAGTGGGACCAGAAGGAGGGAAGGTTCAGCTACTAGTGAGGTTACTGATTAACCTCAGACTAAATATCTAAATATCCCACACTGCTACTGACAGCAACAACACAGTTTAATCCTATCAGTTACTGTTCATAGGAGGTACAGAACCTGTTGTTTAAAGTTACTGTTCATAGGAGGTACAGAACCTGTTGTTTATAGTTACTGTTCATAGGAGGTACAGAACCTGTTGTTTATAGTTACTGTTCATAGGAGGTACAGAACCTGTTGTTTAAAGTTACTGTTCATAGGAGGTACAGAACCTGTTGTTTAAAGTTACTGTTCATAGGAGGTACAGAACCTGTTGTTTAAAGTTACTGTTCATAGGAGGTACAGAACCTGTTGTTTATAGTTACTGTTCATAGGAGGTACAGAACCTGTTGTTTAAAGTTACTGTTCATAGGAGGTACAGAACCTGTTGTTTATAGTTACTGTTCATAGGAGGTACAGAACCTGTTGTTTATAGTTACTGTTCATAGGAGGTACAGAACCTGTTGTTTAAAGTTACTGTTCATAGGAGGTACAGAACCTGTTGTTTAAAGTTACTGTTCATAGGAGGTACAGAACCTGTTGTTTAAAGTTACTGTTCATAGGAGGTACAGAACCTGTTGTTTAAAGTTACTGTTCATAGGAGGTACAGAACCTGTTGTTTAAAGTTACTGTTCATAGGAGGTACAGAACCTGTTGTTTAAAGTTACTGTTCATAGGAGGTACAGAACCTGTTGTTTAAAGTTACTGTTCATAGGAGGTACAGAACCTGTTGTTTAAAGTTACTGTTCATAGGAGGTACAGAACCTGTTGTTTAAAGTTACTGTTCATAGGAGATACAGAACCTGTTGTTTATAGTTACTGTTCATAGGAGATACAGAACCTGTTGTTTAAAGTTACTGTTCATAGGAGGTACAGAACCTGTTGTTTAAAGTTACTGTTCATAGGAGGTACAGAACCTGTTGTTTAAAGTTACTGTTCATAGGAGATACAGAACCTGTTGTTTATAGTTACTGTTCATAGGAGATACAGAACCTGTTGTTTAAAGTTACTGTTCATAGGAGGTACAGAACCTGTTGTTTAAAGTTACTGTTCATAGGAGGTACAGAACCTGTTGTTTAAAGTTACTGTTCATAGGAGGTAGAGAACCTGTTGTTTAAAGTTACTGTTCATAGGAGGTACAGAACCTGTTGTTTAAAGTTACTGTTCATAGGAGGTAGAGAACCTGTTGTTTAAAGTTACTGTTCATAGGAGGTACAGAACCTGTTGTTTAAAGTTACTGTTCATAGGAGATACAGAACCTGTTGTTTATAGTTACTGTTCATAGGAGGTACAGAACCTGTTGTTTATAGTTACTGTTCATAGGAGGTACAGAACCTGTTGTTTAAAGTTACTGTTCATAGGAGGTACAGAACCTGTTGTTTATAGTTACTGTTCATAGGAGGTACAGAACCTGTTGTTTATAGTTACTGTTCATAGGAGGTACAGAACCTGTTGTTTAAAGTTACTGTTCATAGGAGGTACAGAACCTGTTGTTTAAAGTTACTGTTCATAGGAGGTACAGAACCTGTTGTTTAAAGTTACTGTTCATAGGAGGTACAGAACCTGTTGTTTAAAGTTACTGTTCATAGGAGGTACAGAACCTGTTGTTTAAAGTTACTGTTCATAGGATACAGAACCTGTTGTTTAAAGTTACTGTTCATAGGAGGTACAGAACCTGTTGTTTAAAGTTACTGTTCATAGGAGGTACAGAACCTGTTGTTTAAAGTTACTGTTCATAGGAGGTACAGAACCTGTTGTTTAAAGTTACTGTTCATAGGAGGTACAGAACCTGTTGTTTAAAGTTACTGTTCATAGGAGGTACAGAACCTGTTGTTTAAAGTTACTGTTCATAGGAGGTACAGAACCTGTTGTTTATAGTTACTGTTCATAGGAGGTACAGAACCTGTTGTTTAAAGTTACTGTTCATAGGAGGTAAGTTACTGTTCATAGGAGGTACAGAACCTGTTGTTTAAAGTTACTGTTCATAGGAGGTACAGAACCTGTTGTTTAAAGTTACTGTTCATAGGAGGTACAGAACCTGTTGTTTAAAGTTACTGTTCATAGGAGGTACAGAACCTGTTGTTTAAAGTTACTGTTCATAGGAGATACAGAACCTGTTGTTTAAAGTTACTGTTCATAGGAGATACAGAACCTGTTGTTTAAAGTTACTGTTCATAGGAGGTACAGAACCTGTTGTTTAAAGTTACTGTTCATAGGAGGTACAGAACCTGTTGTTTAAAGTTACTGTTCATAGGAGGTACAGAACCTGTTGTTTAAAGTTACTGTTCATAGGAGGTACAGAACCTGTTGTTTAAAGTTACTGTTCATAGGAGATACAGAACCTGTTGTTTAAAGTTACTGTTCATAGGAGGTACAGAACCTGTTGTTTAAAGTTACTGTTCATAGGAGGTAGCAGAACCTGTTGTTTAAAGTTACTGTTCATAGGAGGTAGCAGAACCTGTTGTTTAAAGTTACTGTTCATAGGAGGTACAGAACCTGTTGTTTAAAGTTACTGTTCATAGGAGGTACAGAACCTGTTGTTTAAAGTTACTGTTCATAGGAGGTACAGAACCTGTTGTTTAAAGTTACTGTTCATAGGAGGTACAGAACCTGTTGTTTAAAGTTACTGTTCATAGGAGGTACAGAACCTGTTGTTTAAAGTTACTGTTCATAGGAGGTACAGAACCTGTTGTTTAAAGTTACTGTTCATAGGAGGTACAGAACCTGTTGTTTAAGTTACTGTTCATAGGAGGTACAGAACCTGTTGTTTAAAGTTACTGTTCATAGGAGGTACAGAACCTGTTGTTTAAAGTTACTGTTCATAGGAGGTACAGAACCTGTTGTTTAAAGTTACTGTTCATAGGAGATACAGAACCTGTTGTTTAAAGTTACTGTTCATAGGAGGTACAGAACCTGTTGTTTAAAGTTACTGTTCATAGGAGGTACAGAACCTGTTGTTTAAAGTTACTGTTCATAGGAGGTACAGAACCTGTTGTTTAAAGTTACTGTTCATAGGAGGTACAGAACCTGTTGTTTAAAGTTACTGTTCATAGGAGGTACAGAACCTGTTGTTTAAAGTTACTGTTCATAGGAGGTACAGAACCTGTTGTTTAAAGTTACTGTTCATAGGAGGTACAGAACCTGTTGTTTAAAGTTACTGTTCATAGGAGGTACAGAACCTGTTGTTTAAAGTTACTGTTCATAGGAGGTACAGAACCTGTTGTTTAAAGTTACTGTTCATAGGAGGTACAGAACCTGTTGTTTAAAGTTACTGTTCATAGGAGGTACAGAACCTGTTGTTTATAGTTACTGTTCATAGGAGGTACAGAACCTGTTGTTTAAAGTTACTGTTCATAGGAGGTACAGAACCTGTTGTTTAAAGTTACTGTTCATAGGAGGTACAGAACCTGTTGTTTAAAGTTACTGTTCATAGGAGGTACAGAACCTGTTGTTTAAAGTTACTGTTCATAGGAGGTACAGAACCTGTTGTTTAAAGTTACTGTTCATAGGAGGTACAGAACCTGTTGTTTAAAGTTACTGTTCATAGGAGATACAGAACCTGTTGTTTAAAGTTACTGTTCATAGGAGGTACAGAACCTGTTGTTTAAAGTTACTGTTCATAGGAGGTACAGAACCTGTTGTTTAAAGTTACTGTTCATAGGAGGTACAGAACCTGTTGTTTAAAGTTACTGTTCATAGGAGGTACAGAACCTGTTGTTTAAAGTTACTGTTCATAGGAGGTACAGAACCTGTTGTTTAAAGTTACTGTTCATAGGAGATACAGAACCTGTTGTTTAAAGTTACTGTTCATAGGAGGTACAGAACCTGTTGTTTAAAGTTACTGTTCATAGGAGGTACAGAACCTGTTGTTTAAAGTTACTGTTCATAGGAGGTACAGAACCTGTTGTTTAAAGTTACTGTTCATAGGAGATACAGAACCTGTTGTTTAAAGTTACTGTTCATAGGATACAGAACCTGTTGTTTAAAGTTACTGTTCATAGGAGGTACAGAACCTGTTGTTTAAAGTTACTGTTCATAGGAGGTACAGAACCTGTTGTTTAAAGTTACTGTTCATAGGAGGTAGAGAACCTGTTGTTTAAAGTTACTGTTCATAGGAGGTACAGAACCTGTTGTTTAAAGTTACTGTTCATAGGAGGTAGAGAACCTGTTGTTTATAGTTACTGTTCATAGGAGGTACAGAACCTGTTGTTTAAAGTTACTGTTCATAGGAGGTACAGAACCTGTTGTTTAAAGTTACTGTTCATAGGAGATACAGAACCTGTTGTTTAAAGTTACTGTTCATAGGAGATACAGAACCTGTTGTTTAAAGTTACTGTTCATAGGAGGTACAGAACCTGTTGTTTAAAGTTACTGTTCATAGGAGGTACAGAACCTGTTGTTTAAAGTTACTGTTCATAGGATACAGAACCTGTTGTTTAAAGTTACTGTTCATAGGAGATACAGAACCTGTTGTTTAAAGTTACTGTTCATAGGAGATACAGAACCTGTTGTTTAAAGTTACTGTTCATAGGAGGTACAGAACCTGTTGTTTAAAGTTACTGTTCATAGGAGGATACAGAACCTGTTGTTTAAAGTTACTGTTCATAGGAGGATACAGAACCTGTTGTTTAAAGTTACTGTTCATAGGAGGTACAGAACCTGTTGTTTAAAGTTACTGTTCATAGGAGGTACAGAACCTGTTGTTTAAAGTTACTGTTCATAGGAGGTACAGAACCTGTTGTTTAAAGTTACTGTTCATAGGAGGTACAGAACCTGTTGTTTAAAGTTACTGTTCATAGGAGGTACAGAACCTGTTGTTTAAAGTTACTGTTCATAGGAGGTACAGAACCTGTTGTTTAAAGTTACTGTTCATAGGAGGTACAGAACCTGTTGTTTAAAGTTACTGTTCATAGGAGGTACAGAACCTGTTGTTTAAAGTTACTGTTCATAGGAGGTACAGAACCTGTTGTTTAAAGTTACTGTTCATAGGAGGTACAGAACCTGTTGTTTAAAGTTACTGTTCATAGGAGGTACAGAACCTGTTGTTTAAAGTTACTGTTCATAGGAGGTACAGAACCTGTTGTTTAAAGTTACTGTTCATAGGAGGTACAGAACCTGTTGTTTAAAGTTACTGTTCATAGGAGGTACAGAACCTGTTGTTTATAGTTACTGTTCATAGGAGGTACAGAACCTGTTGTTTAAAGTTACTGTTCATAGGAGGTACAGAACCTGTTGTTTATAGTTACTGTTCATAGGAGGTACAGAACCTGTTGTTTAAAGTTACTGTTCATAGGAGGTACAGAACCTGTTGTTTAAAGTTACTGTTCATAGGAGGTACAGAACCTGTTGTTTAAAGTTACTGTTCATAGGAGGTACAGAACCTGTTGTTTAAAGTTACTGTTCATAGGAGGTACAGAACCTGTTGTTTAAGTTACTGTTCATAGGAGGTACAGAACCTGTTGTTTATAGTTACTGTTCATAGGAGGTACAGAACCTGTTGTTTAAAGTTACTGTTCATAGGAGGTACAGAACCTGTTGTTTAAAGTTACTGTTCATAGGAGGTACAGAACCTGTTGTTTAAAGTTACTGTTCATAGGAGGTACAGAACCTGTTGTTTAAAGTTACTGTTCATAGGAGGTACAGAACCTGTTGTTTAAAGTTACTGTTCATAGGAGGTACAGAACCTGTTGTTTAAAGTTACTGTTCATAGGAGGTACAGAACCTGTTGTTTAAAGTTACTGTTCATAGGAGGTACAGAACCTGTTGTTTAAAGTTACTGTTCATAGGAGGTACAGAACCTGTTGTTTAAAGTTACTGTTCATAGGAGGTACAGAACCTGTTGTTTAAAGTTACTGTTCATAGGAGGTACAGAACCTGTTGTTTAAAGTTACTGTTCATAGGAGGTACAGAACCTGTTGTTTAAAGTTACTGTTCATAGGAGGTACAGAACCTGTTGTTTAAAGTTACTGTTCATAGGAGGTACAGAACCTGTTGTTTAAAGTTACTGTTCATAGGAGGTACAGAACCTGTTGTTTAAAGTTACTGTTCATAGGAGGTACAGAACCTGTTGTTTAAAGTTACTGTTCATAGGAGGTACAGAACCTGTTGTTTAAAGTTACTGTTCATAGGAGGTACAGAACCTGTTGTTTAAAGTTACTGTTCATAGGAGGTACAGAACCTGTTGTTTAAAGTTACTGTTCATAGGAGGTACAGAACCTGTTGTTTAAAGTTACTGTTCATAGGAGGTACAGAACCTGTTGTTTAAAGTTACTGTTCATAGGAGGTACAGAACCTGTTGTTTAAAGTTACTGTTCATAGGAGGTACAGAACCTGTTGTTTAAAGTTACTGTTCATAGGAGGTACAGAACCTGTTGTTTAAAGTTACTGTTCATAGGAGGTACAGAACCTGTTGTTTAAAGTTACTGTTCATAGGAGGTACAGAACCTGTTGTTTATAGTTACTGTTCATAGGAGGTACAGAACCTGTTGTTTAAAGTTACTGTTCATAGGAGGTACAGAACCTGTTGTTTAAAGTTACTGTTCATAGGAGGTACAGAACCTGTTGTTTAAAGTTACTGTTCATAGGAGGTACAGAACCTGTTGTTTAAAGTTACTGTTCATAGGAGGTACAGAACCTGTTGTTTAAAGTTACTGTTCATAGGAGGTACAGAACCTGTTGTTTAAAGTTACTGTTCATAGGAGGTACAGAACCTGTTGTTTAAAGTTACTGTTCATAGGAGGTACAGAACCTGTTGTTTAAAGTTACTGTTCATAGGAGGTACAGAACCTGTTGTTTAAAGTTACTGTTCATAGGAGGTACAGAACCTGTTGTTTAAAGTTACTGTTCATAGGAGGTACAGAACCTGTTGTTTAAAGTTACTGTTCATAGGAGGTACAGAACCTGTTGTTTAAAGTTACTGTTCATAGGAGGTACAGAACCTGTTGTTTAAAGTTACTGTTCATAGGAGGTACAGAACCTGTTGTTTAAAGTTACTGTTCATAGGATACAGAACCTGTTGTTTAAAGTTACTGTTCATAGGAGGTACAGAACCTGTTGTTTAAAGTTACTGTTCATAGGAGGTACAGAACCTGTTGTTTAAAGTTACTGTTCATAGGAGGTACAGAACCTGTTGTTTAAAGTTACTGTTCATAGGAGGTACAGAACCTGTTGTTTAAAGTTACTGTTCATAGGAGGTACAGAACCTGTTGTTTAAAGTTACTGTTCATAGGAGGTACAGAACCTGTTGTTTAAGTTACTGTTCATAGGAGGTACAGAACCTGTTGTTTAAAGTTACTGTTCATAGGAGGTACAGAACCTGTTGTTTAAAGTTACTGTTCATAGGAGGTACAGAACCTGTTGTTTAAAGTTACTGTTCATAGGAGGTACAGAACCTGTTGTTTAAAGTTACTGTTCATAGGAGGTACAGAACCTGTTGTTTAAAGTTACTGTTCATAGGAGGTACAGAACCTGTTGTTTAAAGTTACTGTTCATAGGAGGTACAGAACCTGTTGTTTAAAGTTACGTTCATAGGAGGTACAGACCTGTTGTTTAGTTACTGTTCATTAGAGGTACAGAACCTGTTGTTTAAGTTACTGTTCATAGGAAGTACAGAACTGTTGTTTAAAGTACTGTTATAGGAGGTAAGAACCTGTTTGTTTAAAGTTACGTGTCATAGGAGGTACAGAACCTGTTGTTTAAAGGTATTGTCATAGGAGGAAGACTGTTGTTAGTTTTCTATCATAGGAGGTAAAGAACCTGTTGTTTAAAGTTACTGTTAAGGAGGTACAGAACCTGTTTGTTTATAGTTACGTTTCATAGGAGTACAGAACCTGTTGTTTAAAGTTACTGTCATAGGAGGTACAGAACTGTTGTTTAAAGTACTGTTCATAGGAGGTACAGAACCTGTTGTTTAAAGTTACTGTTCATAGGAGTACAGAACCTGTGTTTAAAGTTACTGTTCATAGGGAGTACAGAACCTGTTGTTTTAGTTACTGTTCATAGGGAGGTACAGAACCTGTGTTTAAAGTTACTGTTCATAGGAGGTACAGAACCTGTTGTTAAAGTTACTGTCATAGGAGGTACAGAACCTGTTGTTTAAGTACTGTTTCATAGGAGTACAGAACCTGTTGTTTAAAGTTATGTTCATAGGAGGTACAGAACCTGTTTGTTTTTAAAGATCTACTGTTCATAGGAGGTACAGAACCTGTTGTTAAAGTTACTGTTCTAGGAGGTACAGAACCTGTTGTTTAAAGTTACGTTCATAGGAGAGTACAGAACCTGTTGTTTAAAGTTACTGTCATAGGAGATACAGAACCTGTGTTTAAAGTTACTGTTCATAGGGATACAGAACCGTTGTTTAAGTTACTGTTCATAGGAGGTACAGAACCTGTGTTAAAGTTACTGTTCATAGGAGGTACAGAACCTGTTGTTTAAAGTTACTGTTCATAGGAGTACAGAACCTGTTGTTTAAAGTTACTGTTCATAGGAGGTACAGAACCTGTGTTAAAGTACTTATAGGAGGTACAGAACTGTTGTTAAAGTACTGTTCATAGGAGGTACAGAAACCTGTTGTTTAAAGTTACTGTTCATAGGAGTACAGAACCTGTTGTTTAAAGTTACTGTTCATAGGAGGTACAGAACTGTTGTTTAAAGTTACTGTTCATAGGAGTACAGAACCTGTTGTTTAAAGTTACTGTCATAGGAGGTACAGAACCTGGTTATGTTAACGTTTACTGTCATAGGAGGTACAGAAACTGTTGTTTAAAGTTACTGTTCATAGGAGTACAGAACCTGTTGTTTAAAGTTACTGTTCATAGGAGGTACAGAACCTGTTGTTTAAGTTACTGTTCATAGGAGGTACAGAACCTGTTGTTTATAGTTACTGTTCATAGGAGGTACAGAACCTGTTGTTTAAAGTACTGTTCATAGGAGGTTACAGACACCTGTTGTTATAAGTTACTGTTCATAGGAGGTACAGACCTGTTGTTTAAAGTTACTGTTCATAGGAGTACAGAACCTGTTGTTAAATTACTGTTCATAGGAGGTACAGAACCTGTGTTTAAAGTTACTGTTCATAGGAGGTACAGAACTGTTGTTTAAAGTACTGTCATAGGAGGTACAGAACTGTGTTTAAAAGTTATGTTCATAGGAGTAACAGAACTGTTGTTTAACGTTACTGTTCATAGGAGGTACAGAACCTGTGTTTAAAGTTACTGTTCTAGGAGGTACAGAACCTGTTGTTTAAAGTTACTGTTCATAGGAGGTACAAGAACCTGTTGTTAAAGTTACTTTCATAGGGTACAGACCTGTTGTTAAAGTTATGTTCATAGGAGGACAGAACTGTTGTTTAAAGTTACTGTTCTAGGAGATACAGAACCTGTTGTTTAAAGTTACTGTTCATAGGAGGTACAGAACCTGTTGTTTAAGTTAGTTCATAGGAGATACAGAACCTGTGTTTATAGTTACTGTTCATAGGAGGTACAGAACCTGTGTTTAAGTTACTGTTCATAGGAGGTACAGAACCTGTTGTTTAAGTTACTGTTCATAGGAGGTACGAACCTGTTGTTTAAAGTTACTGTTCATAGGAGGTACAGAACCTGTGTTTAAAGTTACTGTTCATGGAGGTACAGAACCTGTTGTTTTAAGTTACTGTTCATAGGAGTACAGAAACTGTTGTTTAAAGTTACTGTTCATAGGAGGTACAGAACTGGTGTTTATAGTTACTGTTCATAGGAGGTACAGAACCTGTTGTTTATAGTTATGTTCATAGGAGTACAGAACTGTGTTTAAAGTTCTGTTTCATAGGAGGTACAGAACCTGTGTTTAAAGTTACTGTTCATAGGAGTACAGAACCTGTTGTTAAAGTTACTGTTCATAGGAGGTACAGAACCTGTTGTTTAAAGTTACGTTCATAGGAGGTACAGAACTGTGTTTAAGTTACTGTTCAAGGAGGTACAGAACCTGTTGTTTAAAGTTAATGTTCATAGGAGGTACAGAACCTGTTGTTTAAAGTTACTGGTCATAGGAGGTACAGAACCTGTTGTTTAAAGTTACTTTCATAGGAGGTACGAACTGGTGTTTAAAGTTACTGTCCTAGGAGGTACAGAAACCTGTTTTGTTTAAGGTTACTGTTCATAGGAGGTACAGAACCTGTTGTTTAAAGTTACGTTCATAGGAGGTAGAGAACCTGTGTTTAAAGTTACTGTTCATAGGAGGTACAGAAACTGTTGTTTAAAGTTACTGTTCATAGGAGGTACAGAACTGTTGTTAAGTTACTGTTCATAGGAGGTACACGAACCTGTTGTTTAAAGTTACGTTCATAGGAGGTAACAGAACCTGTTGTTTAAAGTTACTGTCATAGGAGGTAGAGAACCTGTGTTTAAAGTTACTGTTCATAGAGATACAGAACCTGTTGTTTAGTTAGTTCATAGGAGGTACTGAAACCTGTTGTTTAAAGTTACTGTTCATAGGAGATACAGAACACTGTGTTTAAAGTTACTGTTCATAGGAGGTTCAGAACCTGTTGTTTAAAGTACTGTTCATAGGAGGTACAGAACCTGTTGTTTAAGTTACTGTCATAGGAGGTACAGAACCTGTTGTTAAAGTTACTGTCATAGGAGGTACAGAACCTGTTGTTTAAAGTTACTGTTCATAGGAGGTCAGAACCTGTTGTTAAGTTACTGTTCATAGGAGGTACAAGAACCTGTTGTTTAAGTTACTGTTCATAGGAGGTACAGAACCGTGTTGTAAAGTTACTGTTCATAGGAGGTACAGAACCGTTGTTTAAAGTTTACTGTTCATAGGAGTACAGAACCTGTTGTTTAAAGTTACTGTTCATAGGAGGTACGAACTGTGTTTAAAGTTACTGTTCATAGGAGGTACAGAACCTGTTGTTTAAAGTTACTGTTCATAGGCGGTACAGAACCTGTTGTTTAAAGTTACGTTCATAGGAGTACAGAACTGTTGTTTAAAGTTACGTTCATAGAGATACAGAACCTGTTGTTTAAAAGTTACTGTTCATAGGAGGTACAGAACCTGTTGTTAAGTTACTGTCATAGGAGGTACAGAAACTGTTGTTTATAGTTACTGTTATAGGAGGTACAGACCTGTTGTTATAGTTACTGTTCATAGGAGGTACAGAACCTGTTGTTTAAAGTTACTGTTCATAGGAGGTACAGAACCTGTTGTTTAAGTTACTGTTCATAGGAGATACAGAACCTGTTGTTTTATAGTTACTGTTCATAGGAGGTACAGAAACTGTTGTTTAAAGTTTAGTTCATAGGAGGTACAGAACCTGTTGTTTAAAGTTACTGTTCATAGGAGATACAGAAACCTGTTGTTTAAAGTTACTGTTCATAGGAGGTACAGAACTGTGTTTAAAGTTACGTTCATAGAGGTACAGAAACTGTTGTTTAAGTTACTGTCATAGGATACAGAACCTGTTGTTTAAAGTTACGTTCATAGGAGATACAGACCTGTTGTTAAAGTTACTGTTCATAGGAGGTACAGAACTGTTGTTTAAAGTTACTGTTCATAGGAGATACAGAACCTGTTGTTTATAGTTACTGTTCATAGGAGGTACAGAACTGTGTTTAAAGTACTGTTCATAGGAGGTACAGAACTGTTGTTTAAGTTACTGTTCATAGGAGGTACCGAACCTGTTGTTTAAAGTTACTGTTCATAGGAGGTACAGAACCTGTTGTTTAAAGTTACTGTTCATAGGAGGTACAGAACCTGTTGTTTAAAGTTACTGTTCATAGGAGGTACAGAACCTGTTGTTTAAAGTTACTGTTCATGTTGTTTGAAACTGGCTGAGAAAATACTCCAGTGCCAATGGTTACAATCATTCTCTTGTCCTGAGTGTCCAGATGTGTAATGTACTGATGCAGGGTGTGTGGGTACTGATGCAGGGTGTGTGGGGGTACTGATGCAGGGTGTGTGGGTACTGATGCAGGGTGTGTGGGTACTGATGCAGGGTGTGTGGGGGTACTGATGCAGGGTGTGTGGGGGTACTGATGCAGGGTGTGTGGGGGTACTGAGCAGGTGTGGTCGTGGTGGTGGGTGATGCAGTGTAGTGGGGGTATGATGCAGGGTGTGTGGGGGTACTGATGCAGGTGTGTGGGGGGTATGATGCAGGGTGTGTGGGGTACTGATGCAGGGTGTGTGGGGGGTACTGATCTGGCAGGGGTGGGGGGGGTACGGATGAGGGTGTGAGGGGGGTACTGATGCAGGGTGTGGGGGGGTACTGATGCAGGGTGTGTGGGTACTGATGCAGGGTGTGTGGGTGTACTGATGCAGGGTGTGTGGGTACTGATGCAGGGTGTGTGGGTACTGATGCAGGGTGTGTGTGTAGTGATGCAGGGTGTGTGGGTACTGATGCAGGGTGTGTGGGTACTGATGCAGGGTGTGTGGGGGTACTGATGCAGGGTGTGTGGGTACTGATGCAGGGTGTGTGGGTACTGATGCAGGGTGTAGTGATGCAGGGTGTGTGGGTACTGATGCAGGGTGTGTGGGTACTGATGCAGGGTGTGTGTGTAGTGATGCAGGGTGTACTGATGCAGGGTGTGTGGGTACTGATGCAGGGTGTACTGATGCAGGGTGTGTGGGTACTGATGCAGGGTGTACTGATGCAGGGTGTACTGATGCAGGGTGTGTGTGTAGTGATGCAGGGTGTACTGATGCAGGGTGTGTGAGGTGTGTGTTGTACTCACCTCGTTGACGTTGATCTTGGACTTTGCGGAGGACTCCAGGAAAGCACAGCTGCTCCACTGTCTGGCCAGGTTCTGTCCCTGTTCCTTCCCCACAACACGCTCATCCTCCAGATCACATTTATTACCCACCAGAATCATCGGAACCTGGAGAGAGAGGGAGGAGTGGGGGGGAGGAGGAGGGGAGGGGGGAGTGGAAGCAGGGGAGAGGGAGAGACAAGGAGATGGAGAGACAGAGAAAGAGGGAGAGACAGGAGAGAGGCAGGGAGATGAAGAGGCAGAGAGACAGAGAAAGGGGGAGAGGGAGAAACAGGAGAGAGGCAGGGAGATGGAGAGGCAGAGAGACAGAGAAAGGGGGAGAGAGGGAGAGAGGCAGGGAGATGGAGAGGCAGAGAGCAGAGAAGGAGGAGAGAGAGGAGAGGACAGGAGAGAGGCAGGGAGATGGAGAGGCAGAGAGACAGAGAAAAGGGGAGAGGGAGAGACAGGAGAGAGGCAGGGAGATGGAGAGACAGCGAAAGGGGGAGAGAGGGAGAGACAGGAGAGAGGCAGGGAGATGGAGAGACAGCGAAAGGGGGAGAGAGGGAGAGACAGGAGAGAGGCAGGGAGATGGAGAGACAGCGAAAGGAGAGAGAGGGAGAGACAGAGAAGGCAGGGAGAGGAGAGACAGCGAAAGGGGGAGAGAGGGAGAGACAGGAGAGAGGCAGGGAGATGGAGAGACAGCGAAAGGGGGAGAGAGGGAGAGACAGGAGAGAGGCAGGGAGATGGAGAGACAGCGAAAGGGGGAGAGAGAAATATAAAAAAGAGTGGAGACAGGAAAGAGAGAGGGAGATAATATAGGGGGAGAGAGAGAGAGAGAAGTTTAATATTATTCGAGGTCACATTCAACACTTTGATAGGTATGAAGGGTTTTTGCTTTGTTGTTGCATTCATAGGCTCTATAGAAAATTACTTTTTCCAACACCGACTAACATGCCTGGTACTTGAGAAGAAAGACACAGTAGATCATCGCTTAGAAGAGAAGGATACTGAAACAGCTGAATATTCTCCTGTTTACTGTAGAAGAGAGAGGAATGAAATGAAACACACAGCTGAGTTAGTATCCTCTCCTGGTTTACTGTAGAGAGAGAGAGGAATGAAATGAAACACACAGATGAGTTAGTATCCTCTCCTGGTTATGTTAGAGAGAGGAGAGGAATGAAATGAAACACACAGCTGAGTTAGTATCCTCTCCTGGTTTACTGTAGAGAGAGAGAGGAATGAAATGAAACACACAGCTGAGTTAGTATCCTCTCCTGGTTTACTGTAGAGAGAGAGAGGAATGAAATGAAACACACAGCTGAGTTAGTATCCTCTCCTGGTTTACTGTAGAGAGAGAGAGGAATGAAATGAAACACACAGCTGAGCTTCAATCTCCGTGTTTATGTTAGAGAGAGAGAGGAAGCAAATGAAAACACACAGCTGAGTTAGTATTTCTCCTGCGTAACTGTAGAGAGAGAGAGGAATGAAATGAAACACACAGCTGGTAGTATCCTCTCCTAGTTATGTACTGAGAGAGGAGAGGAATGAAAGGAAACACCAGCTGAGCTAGTTATCCTCTCCGGTTTACTGTAGAGAGAGAGGAGGAATGAAAGAACACAAGCTGAGTTAGACTTCCCTCTCCTGGTTTACTGGTAGAGAGAGAGAGGAATGAAATGGAAAACACACAGCTGAGCTAGTATCCTCTCCTGGTTTACTGTAGAGAGAGAGAGGAATGAAATGAAACACACAGCTGAGTTAGTATCCTCCTGGTTTACTGTAGAGAGAGAGAGGAATGAAATGAAACACACAGCTGAGTTAGTATCCTCTCTGGAATTACTGTAGAGAGAGAGAGGAATGAAATGAACACACAGCTGAGTAGCTATCCTCTCCTGGTTATGTAGTAGAGAGAGAGGAGAATGAAATGAAACACAAGCGAGTTAGATAGCCTCTCTGGTTTAATGTAGAGAGAGAGGAATGAAATGAAAACACACAGCTGAGTTAGTATCTCTCGGTTTACTGTAGAGAGAGAGAGGATGAAAGAAACACACGATGAGTTAGTACGCTCTCCGGTTTACTATAGAGAGAGGAGGAATGTAACACACAGCGGAGTTAGTATCCTCCTTACTAAGAGATGATAAACCTGTTAGTTCTATCCTGTACTGTAGGAGAGAGAGAGACTGAAATGAAACACACAGCTGAGTAGTATCCTTCTCCTGGTTTATGTAGACGAGAGAGGAATGAAATGAAAACAACAGCTTAGTTAGTATCCTCTCCTGGTTACTGCTAGAGAGAGAGAGGAATGAAATGAAACCCACAAGCTCGAGTTTAGTACCTCTCTGGTTTACTGTTAGAGAGAGAGAGGAAGAAAAATGACACCACGCTGAGTAGTAATCCTCTCTGTGTACTGTAGAGAGAGAGGAATTAAATGAAACACACAGATGAGTTAGTATCCTCTCCTGGTTTACTGTAGAGAGAGAGAGGAATGAAATGAAACACACAGCTGAGTTAGTATGTTTTAACCCTGTGTGACCCGGCCTGAAGCCCAGGCATTCTGCATCAAGGTGTACATGTATGGGCAGGAACACACACATTCCATCTTCCCAAGGTAGCAGAATGCCATCTTCCCAAGGTAGCAGAATGCCATCTGCTCTCCTAGGATCTCAGTGTATATGTGTGAGTGTAGTGTAGTTGTGTCTTTTTCTGTGTGTGTGTGTGTGTGTGTGTGTGTGTGTGTGTGTGTGTGTGTGTGTGTGTGTGTGTGTGTGTGTGTGTGTGTGTGTGCATCCTTGCATGTGTGTGTGATAACTTACATCGTCAGTGTCTTTGACTCGGAGGATCTGTTCTCGTAGGTCTTGCAGGTCGTTGAAAGTGGACTGGGCTGTGATGGAGTACACTAACGCAAAGCCCTGGCCATTCTTCATGTACAGATCTCTCATGGCTGTGAATTGTTCCTGTGGAGGAGAGAGAGACATACAGGAAGCTAAAGACTTGTCATTAGGGGTGATAACATGGGCAAGGATCCAATCTAAAGCCTTGTCATTAGGGATGAGAACATGGGCAATGATCCAAGCTAAAGACTTGTCATTAGGGGTGATAACATGGGCAAGGAACCCATCTAAAGCCTTGTCATTAGAGATGATAACATGAGCAAGGATCCCATATAAAGCCTTGTCATTAGGGGTGATAACATGGGCAAGGAACCCATCTAAAGCCTTGTCATTAGAGATGATAACATGAGCAAGGATCCCATATAAAGCCTTGTCATTAGGGGTGATAACACGGGCAAGGATCCCATCTAAAGCCTGGTCATTAGGGATGATAACATGGGCAAGGATCCAATCTAGAGCCTGGTCATTTGGGATGATAACATGGGCAAGGATCCAATCTAGAGCCTGGTCATTTGGGATGATAACATGGGCAAGGATCCAATCTAGAGCCTGGTCATTTGGGATGATTACATGGGCAAGGATCCAATCTATAGCCTGGTGATTTGGGATGATAACATGTGCAAGGATCCCGTCTATAGCCTGGTCATTTGGGATGATAACATGGGCAAGGATCCAATCTATAGCCTGGTCATTTGGGATGATAACATGTGCAAAGATCCCGTCTATAGCCTGGTCATTTGGGATGATAACATGTGCAAGGATCCCGTCTAGAGCCTGGTCATTTGGGATGATAACATGTGCAAGGATCCCGTCTATAGCCTGGTCATTTGGGATGATAACATGTGCAAGGATCCCGTCTATAGCCTGGTCATTTGGGATGATAACATGGGCAAGGATCCTCCTCGGCCAGGTCATTTGGGATGATAACATGTGGGCAACGACTCAAACTAGAAGTGGTCATAGGGATGAAACATGGGCAAGGATCCATCTAAAGCATCTGTCATAGAGAGAAACATGAGCAAGGGATGCCGTCTATAGCCTGGTCATTGGATGATAACAGAGCAAGGATCCCGTCTATAGCATGGTCATTGGGATGATAAATGTGAAAGGATCCCCCGTTATAGCTGGTCATTTGGGATGATAAACATGTGCAAGGATCCCGTCTAGAGCCTGGTCATTTGGGATGATAACATGGGCAAGGATCCCGTCTATAGCCTGGTCATTTGGGATGATAACATGGGCAAGGATCCCGTCTATAGCCTGGTCATTTGGGATGATAACATGTGCAAGGATCCCGTCTAGAGCCTGGTCATTTGGGATGATAACATGTGCAAGGATCCCGTCTATAGCCTGGTCATTTGGGATGATAACATGTGCAAGGATCCCGTCTAGAGCCTGGTCATTTGGGATGATAACACGGACAAGGATCCATCCAATGCTTTTCTCTTTATCTTGTGTAAATATTTGCCCTGCACACTTCCATCACCTGGCTTGGATGGGGTGAGCCTCAGTATCATTCCAACTGAGTTAACAAGATGTTAGAGCACAGTAGAGATACTGAAGACATTATGGAGGAGGCTGATCACAGTAGAGATACTGAAGACAGTGTGGTGGTGGAGGAGGAGGCTGATCACAGTAGAGATACTGAAGACAGTGTGGTGGAGGAGGCTGATCACAGTAGAGATACTGAAGACATTATGGAGGATGCTGATCACAGTAGAGATACTGAAGACAGTGTGGTGGAGGAGGAGGAGGCTGATCACAGTAGAGATACTGAAGACATTATGGAGGAGGCTGATCACAGTAGAGATACTGAAGACAGTGTGGTGGAGGAGGCTGATCACAGTAGAGATACTGAAGACAGTGTGGAGGAGGAGGCTGATCACAGTAGAGATACTGAAGACAGTGTGGTGGAGGAGGAGGCTGATCACAGTAGAGATACTGAAGACAGTGTGGTGGAGGAGGAGGAGGCTGATCACAGTAGAGATACTGAAGACAGTGTGGTGGAGGAGGCTGATCAGGGTAGAGATACTGAAGACAGTGTGGTGGAGGAGGCTGATCACAGTAGAGATACTGAAGACAGTGTGGAGGAGGAGGCTGATCACAGTAGAGATACTGAAGACAGTGTGGTGGAGGAGGAGGAGGAGGCTGATCACAGTAGAGATACTGAAGACAGTGTAGTGGAGGAGGCTGATCACAGTAGAGATACTGAAGACAGTGTGGTGGTGGAGGAGGCTGATCACAGTAGAGATACTGAAGACAGTGTGGTGGAGGAGGCTGATCACAGTAGAGATACTGAAGACAGTGGTGGAGGAGGCTGATCACAGTAGAGATACTGAAGACAGTGTGGTGGAGGAGGCTGATCACAGTAGAGATACTGAAGACAGTGGTGGAGGAGGAGGCCTGACACACGTAGAGATTACTGAAGACAGTGTGTGGAAGGAGGCTGATCAGGGTAGAGATACTGAAGACAGTGTGGTGCGAGGAGGTCTGATCACAGATAGAGGTACTGAAGACAGGTGGTTGGAGGAGTGCTCACAGTAGAGATACCTGAAGCCAGTTGTGGAGGAGGCTGATCACAGTAGAGATACTGAAGACAGTGTAGTGGAGGAGGCTGATCACAGTAGAGATACTGAAGACAGTGTGGTGGAGGAGGAGGCTGATCACAGTAGAGATACTGAAGACAGTGTGGTGGAGGAGGCTGATCACAGTAGAGATACTGAAGACAGTGTGGTGGTGGAGGAGGAGGCTGATCAACGAGAGGATACTGAAGTTACAGTGGTGGGAGGAGGAGGGCGATCACAGTAGGATACTGAAGACAGTGTCGGTGGAGGGGAGGCGCTGATCACGTAGGATACTGCAGACAGTGTCGGTGGAAGAGGAGGCTGATCACAGTAGAGATACGAAGACCCAGGTGGTGGAGGAGGCTGATCACAGTAAGGAATACTGAAAGACGTCGTGAGGAGGAGGCTGATCACAGTAGAGATACTGAAGACAGTGTGGAGGAGGAGGCTGATCACAGTAGAGATACTGAAGACAGTGTGGTGGAGGAGGCTGATCACAGTAGAGATACTGAAGACAGTGTGGTGGAGGAGGAGGCTGATCACAGTAGAGATACTGAAGACAGTGTGGAGGAGGAGGCTGATCACAGTAGAGATACTGAAGACATGGTGGTGGTGGAGGAGGCTGATCACAGTAGAGATACTGAAGACAGTGTGGTGGTGGAGGAGGCTGATCACAGTAGAGATACTGAAGACAGTGTGGTGGAGGAGGAGGAGGCTGATCACAGTAGAGATACTGAAGACAGTGTGGTGGAGGCTGATCTGTCTTTGAGTGATAAATAACCTCTCTCTGTTGGTCGTTCATTTCATCCCTCTGTCTGCTGTCAGTAGTGAGTCTGTAGCGACCTCCAAGATGAATAACCTGCCACACCATCGCTGCGTCGCACTGCGTCACGATAATGAGGGGTAGCCACCGGCGTCGTTAAGGCGACTGTTTACACGGCAGAACCTCAGAGGCCATTAGGTGTAGTTAGAGACAACCGTGGCGGGGCGATAGGAGTGGGGGTGCGATGGTAGAGGCGGGTGTGTGTGTGTGTGTGTCTTATTTGAACTGCAGACTAAAGGTGGTGTGTGCTTGCCATTCTCTCTGAGTGCAAAAGTAACGCAAAGACGTTTAACAAAACCAGAGGTCACCCAGGTGGCTCACACAGTCGTCTTTGCAATTCACACGTGATATCTGTTGTCAATACTGTTAAAATGGTGGTCAATAGCGTGAGAGTCAAACACAACTGTTTCCAAACAGAGGAAACACATTTTAAAAAAGGAAACGGCACCTTATTCCCTATATAGTGCACTACTTTTGATACAAAGCCATATGGGCCCTGGTCAGAAGTAGTGCACTATGTAGGCATTAGGGTGCCATAGCAACAGTGTTCCATTCATTGGGGGAAATCCCAGGCTAAGATTCTATTGGTATCTTTCTTTCATATTCACAGGAAGATGATTTTGGCAGTCTGTACTCACTGACCTTTCCTCCAGATTCAACTGGAACGACACATTCTGATTCTGAGCTAGGATTTACAAGTGCATTTCACAGATTTGTCATTTTAGTTTAAATAAATTGAGATCTTTTTTTTTTTTAGAGGTGATTTAAAGGAGTCGTGATAAGGGAATCTGTTTGTTTAGATTGGATTATGTTGTGTGAGAGGCGTTCTCTATCATTGCCAAGCCTCTGTTGTAAACAGTCAAGGGGACTGAGAAACTGTCGTCCATCTTGGCTCCAACTCTGTGTGGGTGGAGCCAATCGGGTGCAGAGAGACCAAGGACACCATTGGCCACCTGTCACCACCACAGAAAGCACATGCGTTCCGTGCTGTCGTCTGCTATCCTTCTCTCGCTACGCTGGGTGGCTGTCTGTCTGCCCCCCCTCTCAGATAGCGCTAGGGAGGATGAAGGGGGTCGTTCGCTCCCATCCATCTCCTACAATAAGAGGGTTGAGGGGCTGCGTGCTCACTCTAGGCGAGGAGGGATTGAAGCTTCGTGTTGACTCTCCTCAGACGTGGGGATTGACAGGGGCGCGCTGTCTGTCTGTCTCTCCTCCATCTTCTCGATACGGTGGGGATTGAAGGCGTCTTCTCTCTCCACCATCTTACAGCTAGCGGAGAGGGTGGGGTTTGAGAGGGTTGAAGCGGTCGTTGTCCAAATCCCTGCGCGTGAGGATTGACAGGGTGTTCTCTGCTCTCCGCCACATCTCCTGTGCTGGGGGTTTTACAGCCGTGTCTCTTCTCCATCCATCTTCCTGGCGGGAGAGGTGCAGGCTGTCTTTGTTTCCCTCCAGCTAGCGGTAGAGGAAGGGGATTTGACAGGGGGCTGTCTGTCTGTCTGTCTCCTCCATCCATCTCTCCTACGCAGCTAGGGCGGTAGAAAGGGATTGAAGCTGACGTCGTCCATCTCCGCACCGCGGTAGAGGGGGATGTACAGGCTGCTGTGTCTGTCTCCTCCATCCATCTCTCCTCAGCTAGCGGTAGAGGAAGGGGATTTGACAGGGGGCTGTCTGTCTGTCTGTCTCCTCCATCCATCTCTCCTCAGCTAGCGGTAGAGGAAGGGGATTTGAGGAAGCAGAGAGAGATCTTATCCAATTCCTTGCACTTGTGTAATGGCTAAATATGGTTCACCAGTTCGAACTGTATGAAATTGTGAAGGCATGCTCTCTGTAAAACCCCATCTCGTAGGTCTACCAAAACTCCTCCCCCTCCTCCTCCTCCTGTAGGTCTACCATAACCCCCCCTCCTCTTCCTCCTGTTGGTCAACCATAACTCCTCCCCCTCCTCCCTCTCTGTGGTCTACAACCCCTATCCTGAAAGGTCTACCAACCCCTCCTCCTTTAAGTCTACCAAACCCCTCCCCTCCTGTAAGTTACCATAACCCCTCACTCCTCCTGTCCCTAACCCCTCCGTAATCTACAATAAACCCTCCTCCTCCTGTAGTCTACATCACTCTCCTCCTGTAAGTCTCACCCTCTGAAGTCTTCCCATAACCCCATCCTCCTCTGTAAGTCACCATAACCCACTCCTCCTCCCTGTAAGTTACAAACCTCTCTCGTAATCTACCATAACCCGCCTCCTTCCTGTCTCCTAAGTGACAATAACCCCTCCTCCTCCTGTAAGTCTACCATAACTCCTCCTCCTCCTCCTGTAAGTCTACCATAACCCCTCCTCCTCCTGTAAGTCTACCATAACTCCTCCTCCTCCTGTAAGTCTACCATAACTCCTCCTCCTCCTGTAAGTCTACCATAACCCCTCCTCCTCCTGTAGGTCTACCATAACTCCTCCTCCTCCTGTAAGTCTACCATAACTCCTCCTCCTCCTCCTGTAAGTCTACCATAACCCATTCACCCCCTCCTCCTCCACCCCTCCTGTAGGTCTCTTACCGTCCCTGCAGTGTCCAGAATCTCCAGCATACACTGCTGCCCGTCCACCTCCACTTGCTGCAGAGAAAGAGACAGAGAGAGACAGAGAGAGAGACAGATACAGAGAGAGAGACAGAGAGAGACAGAGAGAGACAGAGAGAGACAGAGACAGACAGAGAGGAGGGACAGACAGAGAGAGACAGAGAGACAGACAGAGAGAGACAGAGAGAGAGAGAGACAGAGACAGACAGATGAAGAGAGACAGAGACAGAGAGAGAGACAAGAAAGAAGAGCAGAGCAGACGAAGAGACAGACAGAGAGAGAGACAGAGAGAGAAAAAGGCATTATTATAAGCACATCTGAAACAATTACATTCTCTTATCCTCCCTCATCCCTCCACCTTGACCCAAAATCTCTCTCAGTGACTTCCAGGCCTGTGGTACTCCACTGTAATTACCCTCCTCCACCCCCGCTGGGCCCACGCCTTGGTTCAGTCCATTACTTCCACCAGGCTCCTAATTGGGTGGGGTCGTTCCATTTATGACCAGTCCTGTCTGCTGTGAGGGCGCTCGTTCAGCCACTGGACAGTGAGGACTCACTACAGATCTGACTGAGAAGGCTCTAGAAGTGGACCATCTACAGCCTGGTCCCAGATCTGTTTGTGATCCGTCTCGCCAACTCTTACAGTCTCAATGAACATAGGGAGTCGACACAAACAGATCTGGGAGACCACCTTGACCTCTGTACTGACACAGGGGGGAATTACTTTACGACAGTCAGTCAATCTGGTTACTGCTGACGTCACTGTCTGTTTCCACTTCCTGTCCATGTTTTAGCTGCTACCCTCCTCTCCTTTCTGTAGGAAGAACGTCTCTCCTCTGTAACAGTCCTGTCTGTCTCAGTACCTCCGTAACAGTCCTGTCTGTCTCAGTACCTCTGTCACAGTCCTGTCTGTCTCAGTACCTCTGTCACAGTCCTGTTCGGTCTCATACCTCCGCTCACTCCTGTCTGTCTCAGTACCTCTGTCACAGTCCTGTCTGTCTCAGTACCTCTGTCACAGTCCTGTCTGTCTCAGTACCTCTGTCACAGTCCTGTCTGTCTCAGTACCTCTGTCACAGTCCTGTCTGTCTCAGTACCTCTGTAACAGTCCTGTCTGTCTCAGTACCTCTGTAACAGTCCTGTCGTTCAGTACTCTGTAACAGTCCGTTCTGTCTCAGACTCTGACAGTCCTGCATGTTCAAGTACCTCTGAAAAGTCCTGTCTGTAATCAGTACCCTCTGTAACAGTCGTCTGGTCTCAGACTCTGGAACAGTCCTGTCTGTCCAGTGACCTTCTGTAACAGTCCTGGTCTGTCTCAGTACCTCTGTAACCGTCTGGTCTGCCTCATACATCTGTAACAGTTCTGTAGTCCTCAGTACCTCTGTAACAGTCCTGTCTGTCTCAGTACCTCTGTAACAGTCCTGTCTGTCTCAGTACCTCTGTAACAGTCCTGTCTGTCTCAGTACCTCTGTAACAGTCCTGTCTGTCTCAGTACCTCTGTAACAGTCCTGTCTGTCTCAGTACCTCTGTAACAGTCCTGTCTCAGTACCTCTGTAACAGTCCTGTCTCAGTACCTCTGTAACAGTCCTGTCTCAGTACCTCTGTAACAGTCCTGTCTCAGTACCTCTGTAACAGTCCTGTCTCAGTACCTCTGTAACAGTCCTGTCTGTCTCAGTACCTCTGTAACAGTCCTGTCTGTCTCAGTACCTCTGTAACAGTCCTGTCTCAGTACCTCTGTAACAGTCCTGTCTCAGTACCTCTGTAACAGTCCTGTCTCAGTACCTCTGTAACAGTCCTGTCTCAGTACCTCTGTAACAGTCCTGTCTCAGTACCTCTGTAACAGTCCGTCTCGGTACCTCGTAACCGACCTGTTCAGTACCTTCTGTACAGTCCTTGTTGAGTACCTCTGTAACAGGTCCTGTCTCGTACCTCTTAACAGTCCTTGTCTCAG
>NC_052312.1:51324687-51516807 GCF_016432855.1 Salvelinus namaycush | reverse complement strand
GCAGGGCCCCAGTGGTCTCGGGTCTCTCTCTAGAGCAGGCACTAACAGGGCCCCAGTGGTCTCTGGGTTCTCTCTCTAGAGCAGGCACTAACAGGGCCCTAGTGGTCTCTGGGTCTCTCTTCTAGAGCAGGCACTAACAGGGCCCCATGGTCTCTGGGTCTCTCTCTAGACAGGCACTAACAGGGCCCCCGTGGTCTCTGGGTCTCTCTCCAGATCAGGCACTAACAGGGCCCAGTGGTCTCTGGGTCTCTCTCTAGATCAGGCACTAACAGGGCCCCAGTGGTCTCTGGTCTCCTCTCTAGACAGGCACTAACAGGCCCCATGGTCTCTGGGTCTCTTCTAGACAGGCACTAACAGGGCCCTAGTGGTCTCTGGGTCTCTCTCTAGAGCAGGCACTAACAGGGCCCCAGTGGTCTCTGGGTCTCTTCTAGAGCAGGCACTAACAGGGCCCCAGTGGTCTCTGGGTCTCTTCTTAGAGCAGGCACTAACAGGACCCCAGTGGTCTCTGGGTCTCTCTCTAGAGCATGCACTAACAGGGCCCCAGTGGTCTCTGGGTCTCTCTCTAGAGCAGAACAGGGCCCCAGTGGTCTCTGGGTCTCTCTCTAGAGCAGCACTAACAGGGCCCCAGTGGTCTCTGGGTCTCTTCTAGAGCAGGCACTAACAGGGCCCCAGTGGTCTCTGGGTCTCTCTCTAGAGCAGAACAGGGCCCCAGTGGTCTCTGGGTCTCTCTCTAGAGCAGGCACTAACAGGGCCCCAGTGGTCTTGGGTCTCTCTCTAGAGCAGGCACTAACAGGGCCCCAGTGGTCTCTGGTCTCTCTCTAGAGCAGACACTAACAGGGCCCCAGTGGTCTCTGGGTCTCTCTCTAGAGCAGAACAGGCCCAGTGGTCTCTGGGTCTCTCTCTAGAGCAGGCACTAACAGGGCCCCAGTGGTCTCTGGGTCTCTCTCTAGAGCAGGCACTAACAGGGCCCCAGTGGTCTCTGGGTCTCTCTAGACAGGACTAACAGGGCCCCAGTGGTCTCTGGGTCTCTCTCTAGACAGGCACTAACAGGGCCCCAGTGGTCTCTGGGTCTCTCTCTAGACAGGAACTAACAGGGCCCCAGTGGTTCTGGGTCTCTCTCTAGACAGGCACTAACAGGGCCCCAGTGGTCTTGGGTCTCTCTCTGAGCAGGCACTAACAGGCCCCAGTGGTCTCTGGGTCTCTCTCTAGACAGGCACTAACAGGGCCCAGTGGTCTGGGTCTCTCTCTAGACAGGCACAACAGGGCCCCAGTTGTCTCTGGGTCTCTCTCTAGAGCAGGCACTAACAGGGCCCCAGTGGTCTGGTCTCTCTCTCTAGAGCAGGCACTAACAGGGACCCCAGTGGTCTCTGGGTCTCTCTCTAGAGCAGGCACTAACAGGCCCCAGTGGTCTCTGGGTTCTCTCTCTAGAGCAGGCATAACAGGGCCCCAGTGGTCTCTGGGTCTCTCTCTAGAGCAGGCACTAACAGGGCCCAGTGGTCTCTGGGTCTCTCTCTAGAGCAGGCACTAACAGGGCCCCAGTGGTCTCTGGGTCTCCCTCTAGAGCAGACACTAACAGGGCCCCAGTGGTCTCTGGGTCTCTCTCTAGAGCAGGACTAACAGGGCCCCAGTGGTCTCTGGGTCTCTCTCTAGACAGGCACAACAGGGCCCCAGTGTCTCTGGGTCTCTCTCTAGAGCAGGCACTAACAGGGCCCCAGTGGTCTCTGGGTCTCTCTCTAGACAGGCACTAACAGGGCCCAGTGGTCTTGGGTCTCTCTCTAGACCAGGACATAACAGGGCCCCAGTGGTCTCTGGGTCTCTCTCTAGAGCAGGCAATAACAGGGCCCAGTGGTCTCTGGGTCTCTCTCTCTAGAGCAGGCACTAACAGGACCCCAGTGGTCTCTGGGTCTCTCTCTAGAGCAGGCACTAACAGGGCCCCAGTGGTCTCTGGGTCTCTCTCTAGAGCAGGCACTAACAGGGCCCCAGTGGTCTCTGGGTCTCTCTCTAGAGCAGGCACAACAGGGCCCCAGTGGTCTCTGGGTCTCTCTCTAGAGCAGCACTAACAGGGCCCCAGTGGTCTCTGGGTCTCTCTCTAGAGCAGGCACTAACAGGGCCCCAGTGGTCTCTGGGTCTCTCTCTACACCAGGCACTACAGGGCCCAGTGGTCTCTGGGTCTCTCCCTAGAGCAGGCACTAACCATACCTTAAGGGAAGTCTGAGACGGGAGCCGTATGGTTAGTGAAGAAAGTCCCATTGCATGTAAATGTAAATGTAACACTGTGGTTATGTTTGCAATATGATTCAACACATCATATTACAAATGTAACACTGAGTGTTATGTTTGCAATATGATTCAAACATCATATTGCAAATGTAACAGTGTGTGTTATGTTTGCAATATGATCCAACACATCATATTGCAAACGTAACAGTGTGTGTTATGTTTGCAATATGATTCAACACATCATATTGCAAATGTAACAGTGTGGTTTGCAATATGATTCAACAGTGTGTTATGTTTGCAATATGATGTGATGTTTTTCACTGTTGAATCATATGCAAATGTAACGTGCATTCTTTAAATAAACCCTATGTGGGTTATGAATGTCTTATGAACCTGTCTTCAATGACAATCCATCAAGCCACTATGAGGTCTACCTGTGTTGATTCTAAGCTTCTGGAGCAACCGGAAGTGATAAAATCACCTAAAAGTGTTTTGCCATACCCAACCAGCAGTTTGTGATATATAGTGCATTCAACCCTGTGTAAATCAGTCAGTTTTAACGTATAGACTTAAAACTCAGGATTCTGTAAAAGCATACCCCGATCAGGATAGGTGTTTACTTATAGCTTCCTGTGCCAACCGGAAGTGCCTTAAAATGGGGTCATAGGTGCTGTTTCAAAGGGTTAAAAAAGTCAGATCTTTCCAAAACTTTAAGTGTGTGATTAGGCAACCTCATGAAGTGTAAATCAGTCATTTCTCTAATCAGATGTCAAAGAAAAGCTCACACACACACACACAGACACACACAGCAAGGATGGAATGAAAAAGTATGGTGCTTACAGACACACAGAGCCTTAAATGCTTTTAGGGGGGATCCAGACTTCCATACACCGCTCTGGGAGCACTATACTACGGGCAAAAATCAATGGGTGCTGGCCTGAGTGATTTATGGAGGTTTTCAAAAAAAGTCAAAAAATATTCTGTTTCATGTTTTGGGTTACCACGCACGATTTTCAATACAGTTTTAAATGCTTCATTTTGGCCTTTTAAAAAAAAAATGTTATTTTCGACTATGAAGGGGGTGATAGTTTTTTCCAAATTTTGACATTTTGACTTTTGACTTCCTATGAAATCACATTCCAAATGCACAAAACATATTCCTTAAGTACAAGTAAACATTTATAAAAATTATGATAATAAATGTGACTAAAGTATTTCATACAGTTCTTACACATGTGTAATAGACATAAAACTCGAAAGAATTTCAAAAAACGGTCCAGAAAGCACTTTTTTAAAGGGGGTGATACGTTTTTCCAAATTTTTGACATTTTTGACTTTTGACTTTTGACTTCCTATGAAATCACATTCCAAATGCACAAAACATATTTCTTAAGTACAAATAAAAATTTCAAAAAAATTATGTTAATAAAATTGACAAAAGTATTTTCATACAGTTCTACACATGTGTAATTGACATAAAACTCGAAAGAATTTCAAAACGGTCCAGAAAGCACTTTTTAAGGGGGTGATAAGTTTTGCCAAAACTTTCAAAATCTCAAAATTTTACTCTTGGGTCTGACTTGCGTTACAAAAGGCCTATGAAAAATTTAGATAGAACAAACTCGCCCACTATAGGAATTTTGGAGTGTTACACAGCTCATTTGCAGCATGGCATTTGCCATCAACTTTGGATGAAACACCGCCAGAAGTAGTGTATTTGTCCATCGTGTATATGCTGCGCTCGGTGCCAATAACTTGCCATGTTATTTTGTACAATTGGGGGGGGGGGACTTCCCTTACAGGGCCCCAGTGGTCTCTGGGTCTCTCTCTAGAGCAGGCACTAACAGGGCCCCAGTTGTCTCTGGGTTTCTCTCTAGAGCAGGCACTAACAGGGCCCCAGTGGTCTTGGGTCTCTCTCTAGAGCAGGGAACACTAACAGGGCCCCAGTGGTCTCTGGGTCTCTCTCTAGAGCAGGCACTAACAGGGCCCCAGTGGTCTCTGGGTCTCTCTCTAGAGCAGGCACTAACAGGGCCCCAGTGGTCTCTGGGTCTCTCTCTAGAGCAGGCACTAACAGGGCCCCAGTGGTCTCTGGGTCTCTCTCTAGAGCAGGCACTAACAGGGCCCCAGTGGTCTCTGGGTCTCTCTCTAGAGCAGACACTAACAGGGCCCCAGTGGTCTCTGGGTCTCTCTCTAGAGCAGACACTAACAGGGCCCCAGTGGTCTCTGGGTCTCTCTCTAGAGCAGGCACTAACAGGGCCCCAGTGGTCTCTGGGTCTCTCTCTAGAGCAGGCACTAACAGGGCCCCAGTGGTCTCTGGGTCTCTCTCTAGAGCAGGCACTAACAGGGCCCCAGTGGTCTCTGGGTCTCTCTCTAGATCAGGCACTAACAGGGCCCCAGTGGTCTCTGGGTCTCTCTCTAGAGCAGGCACTAACAAGGCCCCAGTGGTCTCTGGGTCTCTCTCTAGAGCAGGCACTAACAGGGCCCCAGTGGTCTCTGGGTCTCTCTCTAGAGCAGGACACTAACAGGGCCCCAGTGGTCTCTGGGTCTCTCTCTAGAGCAGGACACTAACAGGGCCCCAGTGGTCTCTGGGTCTCTCTCTAGAGCAGAACAGGGCCCCAGTGGTCTCTGGGTCTCTCTCTAGAGCAGAACAGGGCCCCAGTGGTCTCTGGGTCTCTCTCTAGAGCAGGCACTAACAGGGCCCCAGTGGTCTCTGGGTCTCTCTCTAGAGCAGGCACTAACAGGGCCCCAGTGGTCTCTGGGTCTCTCTCTAGATCAGGCACTAACAGGGCCCCAGTGGTCTCTGGGTCTCTCTCTAGAGCAGGCACTAACAAGGCCCCAGTGGTCTCTGGATCTCTCTCTAGAGCAGGCACTAACAGGGCCCCAGTGGTCTCTGGGTCTCTCTCTAGAGCAGGCACTAACAGGACCCCAGTGGTCTCTGGGTCTCTCTCTCTAGAGCAGGCACTAACAGGGCCCCAGTGGTCTCTGGGTCTCTCTCTAGAGCAGGCACTAACAGGGCCCCAGTGGTCTCTGGGTCTCTCTCTAGAGCAGACACTAACAGGGCCCCAGTGGTCTCTGGGTCTCTCTCTAGAGCAGACACTAACAGGGCCCCAGTGGTCTCTGGGTCTCTCTCTAGAGCAGGCACTAACAGGGCCCCAGTGGTCTCTGGGTCTCTCTCTAGAGCAGGCACTAACAGGGCCCCAGTGGTCTCTGGGTCTCTCTCTAGAGCAGACACTAACAGGGCCCCAGTGGTCTCTGGGTCTCTCTCTAGAGCAGAACAGGGCCCCAGTGGTCTCTGGGTCTCTCTCTAGAGCAGGCACTAACAGGGCCCCAGTGGTCTCTGGTTCTCTCTCTAGAGCAGGCACTAACAGGGCCCCAGTGGTCTCTGGGTCTCTCTCTAGAGCAGGCACTAACAGGGCCCTAGTGGTCTCTGGGTCTCTCTCTAGAGCAGGCACTAACAGGGCCCCAGTGGTCTCTGGGTCTCTCTCCAGATCAGGCACTAACAGGGCCCCAGTGGTCTCTGGGTCTCTCTCTAGAGCAGGCACTAACAGGACCCCAGTGGTCTCTGGGTCTCTCTCTAGAGCAGGCACTAACAGGGCCCCAGTGGTCTCTGGGTCTCTCTCTAGAGCAGGCACTAACAGGGCCCCAGTGGTCTCTGGGTCTCTCTCTAGAGCAGGCACTAACAGGGCCCCAGTGGTCTCTGGGTCTCTCTCTAGAGCAGGCACTAACAGGACCCCAGTGGTCTCTGGGTCTCTCTCTAGAGCAGGCACTAACAGGGCCCCAATGGTCTCTGGGTCTCTCTCTAGAGCAGGCACTAACAGGGCCCCAGTGGTCTCTGGGTCTCTCTCTGGTGCAGGCACTAACAGGGCCCCAGTGGTCTCTGGGTCTCTCTCTACACCAGGCACTAACAGGGCCCCAGTGGTCTCTGGGTCTCTCTCTAGAGCAGGCACTAACAGGGCCCCAGTGGTCTCTGGGTCTCTCTCTAGAGCAGGCATTAAAAGGGCCCCAGTGGTCTCTGGGTCTCTCTCTACACCAGGCACTAACAGGGCCCCAGTGGTCTCTGGGTCTCTCTCTACACCAGGCACTAACAGGGCCCCAGTGGTCTCTGGGTCTCTCCCTAGAGCAGGCACTAACAGGGCCCCAGTGGTCTCTGGGTCTCTCTCTAGAGCAGGCACTAACAGGGCCCCAGTGGTCTCTGGGTCTTTCTCTAGAGCAGGCACTAACAGGGCCCCAGTGGTCTCTGGGTCTCTCTCTAGAGCAGGCACTAACAGGGCCCCAGTGGTCTCTGGGTCTCTCTCTAGAGCAGGCACTAACAGGGCCCCAGTGGTCTCTGGGTCTCTCTCTAGAGCAGGCACTAACAGGGCCCCAGTCGTCTCTGGGTCTCTCTCTAGAGCAGGCACTAACAGGGCCCCAGTGGTCTCTGGGTCTCTCTCTAGAGCAGGCACTAACAGGGCCCCAGTGGTCTCTGGGTCTCTCTCTAGACCAGGCACTAACAGGGCCCCAGTGGTCTCTGGGTCTCTCTCTAGAGCAGGCACTAACAAGGCCCCAGTGGTCTCTGGGTCTCTCTCTAGAGCAGGCACTAACAGGGCCCCAGTGGTCTCTGGGTCTCTCTCTAGAGCAGGCACTAACAGGACCCCAGTGGTCTCTGGGTCTCTCTCTAGAGCAGGCACTAACAGGGCCCCAGTGGTCTCTGGGTCTCTCTCTAGAGCAGGCACTAACAGGGCCCCAGTGGTCTCTGGGTCTCTCTCTAGAGCAGGCACTAACAGGGCCCCAGTGGTCTCTGGGTCTCTCTCTAGAGCAGACACTAACAGGGCCCCAGTGGTCTCTGGGTCTCTCTCTAGAGCAGGCACTAACAGGGCCCCAGTGGTCTCTGGGTCTCTCTCTAGAGCAGGCACTAACAGGGCCCCAGTGGTCTCTGGGTCTCTCTCTAGAGCAGGCACTAACAGGGCCCCAGTGGTCTCTGGGTCTCTCTCTAGAGCAGACAGTAACAGGGCCCCAGTGGTCTCTGGGTCTCTCTCTAGAGCAGAACAGGGCCCCAGTGGTCTCTGGGTCTCTCTCTAGAGCAGGCACTAACAGGGCCCCAGTGGTCTCTGGGTCTCTCTCTAGAGCAGGCACTAACAGGGCCCCAGTGGTCTCTGGGTCTCTCTCTAGAGCAGGCACTAACAGGGCCCTAGTGGTCTCTGGGTCTCTCTCTAGAGCAGGCACTAACAGGGCCCCAGTGGTCTCTGGGTCTCTCTCTAGATCAGGCACTAACAGGGCCCCAGTGGTCTCTGGGTCTCTCTCCAGATCAGGCACTAACAGGGCCCCAGTGGTCTCTGGGTCTCTCTCTAGATCAGGCACTAACAGGGCCCCAGTGGTCTCTGGGTCTCTCTCTAGAGCAGGCACTAACAGGGCCCCAGTGGTCTCTGGGTCTCTCTCTAGACCAGGCACTAACAGGGCCCTAGTGGTCTCTGGGTCTCTCTCTAGAGCAGGCACTAACAGGGCCCCAGTGGTCTCTGGGTCTCTCTCTAGAGCAGGCACTAACAGGGCCCCAGTGGTCTCTGGGTCTCTCTCTAGAGCAGGCACTAACAGGACCCCAGTGGTCTCTGGGTCTCTCTCTAGAGCAGGCACTAACAGGGCCCCAGTGGTCTCTGGGTCTATCTCTAGAGCAGGCACTAACAGGGCCCCAGTGGTCTCTGGGTCTCTCTCTAGAGCAGGCACTAACAGGGCCCCAGTGGTCTCTGGGTCTCTCTCTAGAGCAGGCACTAACAGGGCCCCAGTGGTCTCTGGGTCTCTCTCTAGAGCAGGCACTAACAGGGCCCCAGTGGTCTCTGGGTCTCTCTCTAGAGCAGGCACTAACAGGCCCCAGTGGTCTCTGGGTCTCTCTCTAGTGCAGGCACTAACAGGGCCCCAGTGGTCTCTGGGTCTCTCTCTAGAGCAGGCACTAACAGGGCCCCAGTGGTCTCTGGGTCTCTCTCTAGAGCAGGCACTAACAGGGCCCCAGTGGTCTCTGGGTCTCTCTCTAGAGCAGACACTAACAGGGCCCCAGTGGTCTCTGGGTCTCTCTCTAGAGCAGGCACTAACAGGGCCCCAGTGGTCTCTGGGTGTCTCTCTAGAGCAGGCACTAACAGGGCCCCAGTGGTCTCTGGGTCTCTCTCTACACCAGGCACTAACAGGGCCCCAGTGGTCTCTGGATCTCTACCTAGAGCAGGCACTAACAGGGCCCCAGTGGTCTCTGGGTCTCTCTCTACACCAGGCACTAACAGGGCCCCAGTGGTCTCTGGGTCTCTCCCTAGAGCAGGCACTAACAGGGCCCCAGTGGTCTCTGGGTCTCTCTCTAGAGCAGGCACTAACAGGGCCCCAGTGGTCTCTGGGTCTCTCTCTACACCAGGCACTAACAGGGCCCCAGTGGTCTCTGGGTCTCTCTCTAGAGCAGGCACTAACAGGGCCCCAGTGGTCTCTGGGTCTCTCTCTAGAGCAGGCACTAACAAGGCCCCAGTGGTCTCTGGATCTCTCTCTAGAGCAGGCACTAACAGGGCCCCAGTGGTCTCTGGGTCTCTCTCTAGAGCAGGCACTAACAGGACCCCAGTGGTCTCTGGGTCTCTCTCTAGAGCAGGCACTAACAGGGCCCCAGTGGTCTCTGGGTCTCTCTCTAGAGCAGGCACTAACAGGGCCCCAGTGGTCTCTGGGTCTCTCTCTAGAGCAGACACTAACAGGGCCCCAGTGGTCTCTGGGTCTCTCTCTAGAGCAGACACTAACAGGGCCCCAGTGGTCTCTGGGTCTCTCTCTAGAGCAGGCACTAACAGGGCCCCAGTGGTCTCTGGGTCTCTCTCTAGAGCAGGCACTAACAGGGCCCCAGTGGTCTCTGGGTCTCTCTCTAGAGCAGACACTAACAGGGCCCCAGTGGTCTCTGGGTCTCTCTCTAGAGCAGAACAGGGCCCCAGTGGTCTCTGGGTCTCTCTCTAGAGCAGGCACTAACAGGGCCCCAGTGGTCTCTGGGTCTCTCTCTAGAGCAGGCACTAACAGGGCCCCAGTGGTCTCTGGGTCTCTCTCTAGAGCAGGCACTAACAGGGCCCCAGTGGTCTCTGGGTCTCTCTCTAGATCAGGCACTAACAGGGCCCCAGTGGTCTCTGGGTCTCTCTCCAGATCAGGCACTAACAGGGCCCCAGTGGTCTCTGGGTCTCTCTCTAGATCAGGCACTAACAGGGCCCCAGTGGTCTCTGGGTCTCTCTCTAGAGCAGGCACTAACAGGGCCCCAGTGGTCTCTGGGTCTCTCGCTAGACCAGGCACTAACAGGGCCCTAGTGGTCTCTGGGTCTCTCTCTAGAGCAGGCACTAACAGGGCCCCAGTGGTCTCTGGGTCTCTCTCTAGAGCAGGCACTAACAGGGCCCCAGTGGTCTCTGGGTCTCTCTCTAGAGCAGGCACTAACAGGACCCCAGTGGTCTCTGGGTCTCTCTCTAGAGCAGGCACTAACAGGGCCCCAGTGGTCTCTGGGTCTCTCTCTAGAGCAGGCACTAACAGGACCCCAGTGGTCTCTGGGTCTCTCTCTAGAGCAGGCACTAACAGGGCCCCAGTGGTCTCTGGGTCTCTCTCTAGACCAGGCACTAACAGGGCCCCAGTGGTCTCTGGGTCTCTCTCTACACCAGGCATTGAAAGGGCCTCAGGAATGAGATGCCTGTATCATAACATGTTACTTGAAGAGTTTGATACTGGTTCTCTATACTCCATCCACCTCCATAACACCTGGTCATGTGATGAGGGTCACCACACTGTTACTTCACCCACTCAGACGTGACAGATGGATGACAGAGAGGGAGCGAGAGAAAAGGTCAATGGTTGTCGCGTGGCTTTGTAAACAGCCCCTCCAGAAAGTGAGTCCATTATGTGGCATTGTATACAGGCCCTGAAAGAGCAGGCTCTCATCAGTAAGATAGGACTACTGGAGCAGCTATGACTCAGAGAAGCATTGCTCACCCTCCTCCCCCTCCTCCTCCTCCTCCTCCCCCTCTGCCTGGGATCGAGGTCAGACAGCGTTAATGAAGTTACTCCAAGTACTCTTTTTAACGTGTCCAATTCAATCTCATGTTTTTCTCCAGTGTGTGTGTGTGTGTGTGTGTGTGTGTGTGTGTGTGTGTGTGTGTGTGTGTGTGTGTGTGTGTGTGTGTGTGTGTGTGTGTGCACGTGTGTCCTACACAAGCAAATAGAATCATGAATCCATTGTTCTTCCCACATGAAAGTTTCCTCACCAGTGGTATTAACAGATCACTGATGTCCACATGAAAGTTTCCTCACCAGTGGTATTAACAGATCACTGATGTCCACATGAAAGTTTCCTCACCAGTGGTATTAACAGATCACTGATGTCCACATGAAAGTTTCCTCGCCAGTGGTATTAACAGATCACTGATGTCCACATGAAAGTTTCCTCACCAGTGGTATTAACAGATCACTGATGTCCACATGAAAGTTTCCTCACCAGGGGTATTAACAGATCACTGATGTCCACATGAAAGTTTCCTCACCAGTAGTATTAACAGATCACTGATGTCCACATTAAAGTTTCCTCACCAGGGGTATTAACAGATCACTGATGTCCACATGAAAGTTTCCTCACCAGTGGTATTAACAGATCGCTGACGTCCACATGAAAGTTTCCTCACCAGGGGTATTAACAGATCACTGTCGTCCACATGAAAGTTTCCTCACCAGGGGTATTAACAGATCACTGATGTCCACATGAAAGTTTCCTCACCAGTGGTATTAACATATCGCGGACGTCCACATGAAAGTTTCCTCACCAGTGGTATTAACAGATCACTGACGTCCACATGAAAGTTTTCTCACCAGTGGTATTAACAGATCACTGACGTCCACATGAAAGTTTCCTCACCAGTGGTATTAACAGATCACTGATGTCCACATGAAAGTTTCCTCACCAGGGGTATTAACAGATCACTGATGTCCACATGAAAGTTTCCTCACCAGTGGTATTAACAGATCACTGATGTCCACATGAAAGTTTCCTCACCAGGGGTATTAACAGATCACTGATGTCCACATGAAAGTTTCCTCACCAGTAGTATTAACAGATCACTGATGTCCACATGAAAGTTTCCTCACCAGTGGTATTAACATATCGCTGACCTCCACATGAAAGTTTCCTCACCAGTGGTATTAACAGATCACTGATGTCCACATGAAAGTTTCCTCACCAGTGGTATTAACAGATCACTGATGTCCACATGAAAGTTTCCTCACCAGTGGTATTAACAGATCACTGATGTCCACATGAAAGTTTCCTCACCAGTGGTATTAACAGATCACAGATGTCCACATGAAAGTTTCCTCACCAGTGGTATTAACAGATCACTGACGTCCACATGAAAGTTTCCTCACCAGTGGTATTAACAGATCACTGATGTCCACATGAAAGTTTCCTCACCAGTGGTATTAACAGATCACTGATGTCCACATGAAAGTTTCCTCACCAGTGGTATTAACATATCGCTGACGTCCACATGAAAGTTTCCTCACCAGTGGTATTAACAGATCACTGATGTCCACATGAAAGTTTCCTCGCCAGTGGTATTAACAGATCACTGATGTCCACATGAAAGTTTCCTCACCAGTGGTATTAACAGATCACTGATGTCCACATGAAAGTTTCCTCACCAGTGGTATTAACAGATCACTGATGTCCACATGAAAGTTTCCTCACCAGTGGTATTAACAGATCACTGATGTCCACATGAAAGTTTCCTCACCAGTGGTATTAACAGATCACTGACGTCCACATGAAAGTTTCCTCACCAGTGGTATTAACAGATCACTGATGTCCACATGAAAGTTTCCTCACCAGGGGTATTAACAGATCACTGATGTCCACATGAAAGTTTCCTCACCAGTGGTATTAACAGATCACTGATGTCCACATGAAAGTTTCCTCACCAGGGGTATTAACAGATCACTGATGTCCACATGAAAGTTTCCTCACCAGTAGTATTAACAGATCACTGATGTCCACATGAAAGTTTCCTCACCAGTGGTATTAACATATCGCTGACCTCCACATGAAAGTTTCCTCACCAGTGGTATTAACAGATCACTGATGTCCACATGAAAGTTTCCTCGCCAGTGGTATTAACAGATCACTGATGTCCACATGAAAGTTTCCTCACCAGTGGTATTAACAGATCACTGATGTCCACATGAAAGTTTCCTCACCAGTGGTATTAACAGATCACAGATGTCCACATGAAAGTTTCCTCACCAGTGGTATTAACAGATCACTGACGTCCACATGAAAGTTTCCTCACCAGTGGTATTAACAGATCACTGATGTCCACATGAAAGTTTCCTCACCAGTGGTATTAACAGATCACTGATGTCCACATGAAAGTTTCCTCACCAGTGGTATTAACATATCGCTGACGTCCACATGAAAGTTTCCTCACCAGTGGTATTAACAGATCACTGATGTCCACATGAAAGTTTCCTCGCCAGTGGTATTAACAGATCACTGATGTCCACATGAAAGTTTCCTCACCAGTGGTATTAACAGATCACTGATGTCCACATGAAAGTTTCCTCACCAGTGGTATTAACAGATCACTGACGTCCACATGAAAGTTTCCTCACCAGGGGTATTAACAGATCACTGATGTCCACATGAAAGTTTCCTCACCAGGGGTATTAACAGATCACTGATGTCCACATGAAAGTTTCCTCACCAGTGGTATTAACATATCGCTGACGTCCACATGAAAGTTTCCTCACCAGTGGTATAAACAGATCACTGATGTCCACATGAAAGTTTCCTCACCAGTGGTATTAACATATCGCTGACGTCCACATGAAAGTTTCCTCACCAGTGGTATTAACAGATCACTGATGTCCACATGAAAGTTTCCTCGCCAGTGGTATTAACAGATCACTGACGTCCACATGAAAGTTTCCTCACCAGTGGTATTAACAGATCACTGACGTCCACATGAAAGTTTCCTCACCAGTGGTATTAACAGATCACTGACGTCCACATGAAAGTTTCCTCACCAGTGGTATTAACAGATCACTGACGTCCACATGAAAGTTTCCTCACCAGGGGTATTAACAGATCACTGATGTCCACATGAAAGTTTCCTCACCAGGGGTATTAACAGATCACTGACGTCCACATGAAAGTTTCCTCGCCAGTGGTATTAACAGATCACTGACGTCCACATGAAAGTTTCCTCGCCAGTGGTATTAACAGATCACTGATGTCCACATGAAAGTTTCCTCGCCAGTGGTATTGACAGATCACTGATGTCCACGTTAAGGTTTCCTCATAATTTTCCTTCCTCATAATTTTCCTTCCTCATGATGCCATCTAGTTTGTGAAGTGCACCAGTCCCCCCTGCACCAAAGCACCCCCACAACATGCCACCCCCGTGCTTCACGGTTGGGATGGTTTTCTTCGGCTTGCAAGCCTCCCACTTTTTCCTCCAAACATAACGATGGTCATTATGGCCAAACAGTTCTATTTTTGTTTCATTAGACCAGAGGACATTTCTCCAAAAAGTAACATCTTTGTCCCCATGTGCAGTTGCAAACGACAAGGTCTTTTGCTGTTGTTCTGGGATTGATTTTCACTATTCGCACCAAAGTACATTCATCTCTAGGAGACAGAACACGTCTCCTTCTTGAGCGGTATGACGGCTGCGCGGTCCCATGGTGTTTATACTTGCATACTATTGTTTGTACAGATGAACGTGGTACCTTCAGGCGTTTGGAAATTGCTCCCAAGGATGAACCAGACTTGTGGAGGTCTAGAATATTTTTTTCTGAGGTCTTGGTGTCACGTTCTTTCAAAATCGAACCCAGAAGCAGACCAGGACAAGGAGAGTAGGAAGAAGGTGAGTATTTATTTACAAGTGAATATGTAGAGGTAGAAATATCCAGGTGGCGTAGCGGGCAGCGGCGGTGAGTTGATGGGAGTGAATAGGTGGATCCAAGGGAGTAGCGGAAACCTCCGACGACCAGGCAGGAATGGGGTAAGTGATCCGGGTGAATAACTGAAGACAGAACAAACGGAGGTAAGTTTAAGGCAAGCAAGATGTACAAAACAACAAAACAAATTCTATCAAACAGGAGGCTGATACGCTGGCACGACATACTGTTCATGGCTAACGATCCGGCAGGGAATGGATGTCAGGTCCGGGCTTATGAAGAGGAGAGATGATGATCAGGACCAGGTGCACAGATAGCTGATGGGAAACAGGTGCGGGTAATCTGAGATCTCCCAACTAGCTAAAACGCCCGGCAACCAGACAGGGTGCGTTCCAGGACACCGGAAAAACACTCCAGAACAGAACACAGGCAAAAACCAGACTCAGGAAACGGGATTCGTGACAGTACCCCCCCTCCGACGAACGCCACCGGGCGGACTACCCGGAGCGCCAGGGTGGAGGCGGTAGAAGTCACGAAGCAGGTCAGCATCAAGGATCTGACGCCGAGGAATCCAACTCCTCTCCTCTGGACCATATCCTTCCCAATCCACTAGATACTGGAACCCTCGACCCCGCCGTCTTGAGTCCATGATGCGGCGCACCGTGTAGACAGGACCACCTCCGATCATCCGAGGAGGGGGAGGACGAGGAGGAGGGGGCAACAGAGGACTGAGGTGAACCGGCTTGAGGCAGGAGACATGAAAGGTGGGATGTACTCTAAGTGTTGCAGGCAACTTGAGTCGGACCACCACCGGATTAATGATTCTCTCCACTACAAACGGACCAATGAACTTCGGTGACAGTTTCCTCGACTCAGTCCGTAGAGGAAGATCCCGTGTAGCTAACCAAACCTTATCTCCGACCGTATAAGCGGGGGCAGGAATACGGCGACGATTCGCCTGGATCTGATACCGGTCAGAAACTCTAAGGAGAGCCTTCCTGGCCCGATGCCAGGTCCGGTGGCAACGACGAATGTGGGTCTGGACGGAGGGGACCGAGAGATCCCTCTCCTGAGAAGGAAACAAGGGAGGTTGGTAACCGTACAGGCACTGGAAGGGAGACATCCCAGTAGCAGATGAAGGAAGAGTATTATGGGCATACTCGACCCAGGGTAATTGAGAGGACCAAGAGGTGGGATCAGAGGAAACCAGACAGCGCAGCGTGGACTCCATCTTCTGGTTGGCTCTCTCCGCCTGACCATTAGATTGGGGGTGAAATCCAGAAGTGAGACTGACTGTAGCTCCAATGGCCAAACAGAAGGATCTCCAGACAGCAGAGGTAAACTGAGGACCACGGTCAGAAACAATGTCACAGGGCAACCCGTGGACCCTGAAAACCTCCCTAACCAGGATCTCGGACGTCTCAGTGGCAGAAGGCAGCTTGGAGAGGGGGACAAAGTGAGCAAACTTGCTGAATCTGTCCACAATGGTCAGAATAACCGTGTTACCAACAGAAGAGGGCAACCCCGTGACAAAGTCCAGGGCCAGATGCGACCAAGGTCGCCGGGGAATAGGTAGGGGGTGAAGAAGCCCAGAGCTGGGCCGATTGGAACTCTTATTCTGCGCACAAACAGGACAAGCGGCAACAAACCTCCGGGTATCTTCTCCCATGGCAGGCCACCAAAATCGTCTGCGCAGTAGCGCCATAGTCCGAGCAACACCAGGGTGACAAGCTATCTTGCTGGCGTGGGACCACTGAAGGACAGCAGAGCGGACCGACTCAGGCACGAACAACCGACCGGGTGGACCGTTACCGGGCCCGGGCTGCGTCCGAAGGGCCGCCATCACATCCTCCTCAATCCTCCATGTAACGGCTCCCACGACAACATTCTGGGGAATAATCGTCTCAGTCTTGGCCCCACTCTCCTCCGTCTTGGAGAACATCCGGGACAGGGCGTCCGCCTTCCCGTTCTTCGACCCAGGTCGGAACGTCAGGGAAAAATTGAAGCGTCCAAAAAACAAAGCCCACCTGGCCTGACGGGAGTTGAGACGTTTAGCCGATTGCACGTAAGCCAGATTCTTGTGGTCAGTCCAGACCACAAACGGTTGCTCCGCTCCCTCCAACCAGTGACGCCACTCCTCCAAGGCAAGCTTCACAGCGAGAAGCTCCCGGTTACCCACATCGTAGTTTCTTTCAGCTGGAGAAAGACGACAAGAGTAGAAGGCGCAGGGATGGAGTTTACCGTCAGTAGAGCTACGCTGGGACAGGATGGCGCCCACCCCCACATCAGACGCGTCCACCTCAACAACAAACTGACGGGAAGTGTCAGGTTGAGAGAGAATCGGGGCGTTGGTGAATCGGCTCTTCAAGTCCAGAAATGCTCGGTCTGCCTCAGGAGTCCAACAGAAATCTCTGGTGCAAGACGTCAGGGCAGTTAAAGGGACGGCCACCCGGCTGTAATCACGGATAAACCTCCGATAGAAGTTCGCAAACCCCAGGAATCTCTGGAGCTGCAATCTCGTACCGGGCTGGGCCCAATCCCGAACCGCCCGAACCTTCTCTTGGTCCATCATGATCTCTCCCCTGGAGATGATGTACCCGAGGAAGGACGTCGTGTGGGCATGAAAATCACACTTCTCAGCCTTCACGAACAGACGGTTCTCCAATAACCGCTGCAAGACCTGCTTGACATGCAGGACGTGGCTAGAAAGCTCCCTCGAGAAGATGAGGATATCATCCAGGTAAACGAACACAAAAATACCAATCATATCTCTCAGAACATCATTCACCATACTTTGGAACACAGCAGGAGCGTTGGTCAGTCCAAACGGCATCACCTGGTACTCGAAATGTCCCATAGGAGTATTGAACCCAGTCAACCACTCGTCCCCCTCTTTGATCCGAACCAAATGATAAGCATTACGTAAATCAAGCTTCGTAAAAACCGTAGCACCCTGTAAAGAGTCGAAAGCAGAGCTCATCAAGGGCAGGGGATACTTGTTTTTGACCGTAATATCATTCAACCCCCGATAATCAATACACGGTCGAAGAGAGCCATCCTTCTTGCTCACAAAAAAAAATCCTGCTCCCAGAGGTGATGACGAGGGGCGAATGAGACCTGCAGCTAGAGACTCCTTGATGTAGGTCTCCAAGGCTTCACGTTCAGGTCGAGAGATACTGTATAACCGTCCCTTGGGAAAGGCAGCTCCAGGGAACAGATTAATCGCACAGTCATAAGGTCGGTGGGGAGGAAGGGACAGAGCCTTCTGCTTACTGAAAACTTCACCCAACTCGTGATATGTTTCTGGAACCAGGGACAAATCAGGAGGAGCAGAGTCACTGACCTGACTGGGAACAGCAGGAGAACAGGCAGTCCTAAGGCAGTTAGCATGACACTCAATGCTCCAACTAGTTACTTTACCCGTCACCCAATCAAACGAGGGATTGTGTTCCTTCAGCCAGGGGTAACCAAGAACCAGAGGAACATGGGGCGAGGACAGAATGAAGAAGGAGATAAACTCTGAATGATTCCCCGACAACAACATCTTAACCGGTTCAGTCCTCATAGTGATCCGTGCCAGACTACTGCCGTTCAGAGTGGTTGCTTCAATGGCTTCCGGCAATTGCTCCTTGGAAAGCCCCAGCTGTTCCACCAAGTCGGCATCAATATGTCATGTTTTGTCTTTGATCATCATGTCTTGTCCCTGTGCTTCCCTCTGCTGGTCTTATTAGGTTCTTTCCCTCTTTCTATCCCTCTCTCTCCCCCTCCCTCTCTCCCTCTCTCGCTCTCTCTCTCTATCGTTCCGTTCCTGCTCCCAGCTGTTTCTCATTCTCCTAAACTACCTCATTTACTCTTTCACACCTGTCCCCTATTTTGCCCTCTGATTAGAGTCCCTATTTCTCCCTCTGTTTTCCGCTTCTGTCCTTGTCGGATTCTTGTTTGATGTTTGCTGTTCTGTGTCCTTGTTCCGCCCTGTCGTGTTTTTGCCTTCTTCAGATGCTGCGTGTGAGCAGGTGTCTATGTCAGCTACGGCCTGTGCCTTCCTGAAGCGACCTGCAGTCTGTGGTCGCGTCTCCAGTCGTTCCTCTCTACTGACGAGAGGATTTCAGTTTCCTGTTTTGGATTTACCTATGATAATTTCCAGGAGAATCATTGTTTGTTTAAGCCTGGAATAAAGACTCTGTTTCTTTAAGTCGCTTTTGGGTCCTCATTCACCAGCATAACAGAAGAATCCGACCAAGAATGGACCCAGCGACTACGGATTCTCGCTACACTGCCGTCGAGATCCAGGGAGCAATGCTCGGCAGACACGAGCAGGAATTGTCTGCTGCTCGTCATGCCGTTGAGACCCTGTCCGCTCAGGTCTCCGATCTCTCAGGACAGTTTCAGAGTCTTCGTCTCGTGCCACCAGCTACTTCCTGGTCTTCCGAGTCTCCGGAACCTAGGGTTAATAACCCACCATGTTACTCTGGGCAGCCCACTGAGTGTCGCTCCTTTCTCACCCAGTGTGATATTGTGTTCTCTCTCCAGCCCAACACATACTCAAGAGAGAGAGCTCGGATCGCTTACGTCATATCACTCCTTACTGGTCGGGCTCGGGAGTGGGGCACAGCTATCTGGGAGGCAAGGGCTGAGTGTTCTAACGTTTATCAGAACTTTAAAGAGGAGATGATACGGGTTTTTGATCGTTCAGTTTTTGGGAAGGAGGCTTCCAGGGCCCTGGCTTCCCTATGTCAAGGTGATCGATCCATAACGGATTACTCTATAGAGTTTCGCACTCTTGCTGCATCCAGTGACTGGAACGAGCCGGCGTTGCTCGCTCGTTTTCTGGAGGGACTCCACGCTGAGGTTAAGGATGAGATTCTCTCCCGGGAGGTTCCTTCCAGCGTGGACTCTTTGATTGCACTCGCCATCCGCATAGAACGACGGGTAGATCTTCGTCACCGAGCTCGTGGAAGAGAGCTCGCGTTAACGGTGTTTCCCCTCTCCGCATCTCAACCATCTCCTCCCACCGGCTCAGAGACTGAGCCCATGCAGCTGGGAGGTATTCGCATCTCGACTAAGGAGAGGGAACGGAGAATCACCAACCGCCTTTGCCTCTATTGCGGTTCTGCTGGACATTTTGTCATGTCATGTCCAGTAAAAGCCAGAGCTCATCAGTAAGCGGAGGGCTACTGGTGAGCGCTACTACTCAGGTCTCTCCATCAAGATCCTGTACTACCTTGTCGGTCCATCTACGCTGGACCGGTTCGGCTGCTTCCTGCAGTGCCTTGATAGACTCTGGGGCTGAGGGTTGTTTTATGGACGAAGCATGGGCTCGGAAACATGACATTCCTCTCAGACAGTTAGGGAAGCCCACGCCCATGTTCGCCTTAGATGGTAGTCTTCTCCCCAGTATCAGATGTGAGACACTACCTTTAACCCTCACAGTATCTGGTAACCACAGTGAGACCATTTCCTTTTTGATTTTTCGTTCACCTTTTACTCCTGTTGTTTTGGGTCATCCCTGGCTAGTATGTCATAATCCTTCTATTAATTGGTCTAGTAATTCTATCCTATCCTGGAACGTTTCTTGTCATGTGAAGTGTTTAATGTCTGCTATCCCTCCTGTTTCTTCTGTCCCCTCTACTCAGGAGGAACCTGGTGATTTGACAGGAGTGCCGGAGGAATATCATGATCTGCGCACGGTCTTCAGTCGGTCCAGAGCCAGCTCTCTTCCTCCTCACCGGTCGTATGATTGTTGTATTGATCTCCTTCCGGGGACCACTCCCCCTCGGGGTAGACTATACTCTCTGTCGGCTCCCGAACGTAAGGCTCTCGAGGATTATCTGTCTGTTTCTCTCGACGCCGGTACCGTGGTGCCTTCTTCCTCTCCCGCCGGAGCGGGGTTTTTCTTTGTTAAGAAGAAGGACGGTACTCTGCGCCCCTGCGTGGATTATCGAGGGCTGAATGACATAACGGTTAAGAATCGTTATCCGCTTCCCCTTATGTCGTCAGCCTTCGAGATTTTGCAGGGAGCCAGGTTCTTTACTAAGTTGGACCTTCGTAACGCTTACCATCTCGTACGCATCAGAGAGGGGGACGAGTGGAAAACGGCGTTTAACACTCCGTTAGGGCATTTTGAATACCGGGTTCTGCCGTTCGGTCTCGCTAATGCTCCAGCTGTCTTTCAGGCATTAGTTAATGATGTACTGAGAGACATGCTGAACATCTTTGTTTTCGTTTACCTTGACGATATCCTGATTTTTTCACCGTCACTCGAGATTCATGTTCAGCACGTTCGACGTGTACTCCAGCGCCTTTTAGAGAATTGTCTCTACGTGAAGGCTGAGAAGTGCGCCTTTCATGTCTCCTCTGTCACATTTCTCGGTTCTGTTATTTCCGCTGAAGGCATTCAGATGGATCCCGCTAAGGTCCAGGCTGTCAGCGATTGGCCCGTTCCTAAGTCACGTGTCGAGTTGCAGCGCTTTCTCGGTTTCGCTAATTTCTATCGGCGTTTCATTCGTAATTTCGGTCAAGTGGCTGCCCCTCTCACAGCTCTGACTTCTGTCAAGACTTGCTTTAAGTGGTCCGGTTCCGCCCAGGGAGCTTTTGATCTCCTCAAGAAGCGTTTTACATCCGCCCCTATCCTTGTTACTCCTGACGTCACTAAACAATTCATTGTCGAGGTTGACGCTTCAGAGGTGGGCGTGGGAGCCATTCTGTCTCAGCGCTTCCATTCTGACAATAAGGTCCATCCTTGCGCTTACTTTTCTCATCGCCTGTCGCCATCGGAACGCAACTATGATGTGGGTAACCGCGAACTGCTCGCCATCCGCTTAGCCATAGGCGAATGGCGACAGTGGTTGGAGGGGGCGACCGTCCCTTTTGTCGTTTGGACTGACCATAAGAACCTTGAGTACATCCGTTCTGCCAAACGACTTAATGCACGTCAAGCTCGTTGGGCGTTGTTTTTCGCTCGTTTCGAGTTCGTGATTTCCTATCGCCCGGGAAATAAGAACACCAAGCCTGATGCCTTATCCCGTCTCTTTAGTTCTTCTGTGGCTTCTACCGACCCCGAGGGGATTCTCCCTGAAGGGCGTGTTGTCGGGTTGACTGTCTGGGGAATTGAGAGACAGGTAAAGCAAGCACTCACTCACACTGCGTCGCCGCGCGCTTGTCCTAGTAACCTTCTGTTCGTTCCTGTCTCTACTCGTCTGGCTGTTCTTCAGTGGGCTCACTCTGCCAAGTTAGCTGGCCACCCCGGCGTTCGGGGTACGCTTGCTTCTATTCGCCAGCGGTTTTGGTGGCCTACTCAGGAGCGGGACACGCGCCGTTTCGTGGCTGCTTGTTCGGACTGCGCGCAGACTAAGTCAGGTAACTCTCCTCCTGCCGGTCGTCTCAGACCGCTTCCCATTCCTTCTCGACCATGGTCTCACATCGCCTTAGACTTTATTACCGGTCTGCCTTCGTCTGCGGGGAAGACTGTGATTCTTACGGTTATCGATAGGTTCTCTAAGGCGGCACATTTCATTCCCCTCGCTAAGCTTCCTTCCGCTAAGGAGACGGCACAAATCATCATTGAGAATGTGTTCAGAATTCATGGCCTCCCGTTAGACGCCGTTTCAGACAGAGGCCCGCAATTCACGTCACAGTTTTGGAGGGAGTTCTGTCGTTTGATTGGTGCTTCCGTCAGTCTCTCTTCCGGGTTTCATCCCCAGTCTAACGGTCAAGCAGAAAGGGCCAATCAGTCGATTGGTCGCATATTACGCAGCCTTTCGTTTCGAAACCCTGCGTCTTGGGCAGAACAGCTCCCCTGGGCTGAGTACGCTCACAACTCGCTTCCTTCGTCTGCTACCGGGCTATCTCCGTTTCAGAGTAGTCTTGGGTACCAGCCTCCTCTGTTCTCGTCCCAGCTCGCCGAGTCCAGCGTTCCCTCCGCTCAGGCTTTTGTCCAACGTTGTGAGCGCACCTGGAGGAGGGTCAGGTCTGCACTTTGCCGTTACAGGGCGCAGACTGTGAGAGCCGCCAATAAACGTAGGATTAAGAGTCCTAGGTATTGTCGCGGTCAGAGAGTGTGGCTTTCCACTCGTAACCTTCCCCTTACGACAGCTTCTCGCAAGTTGACTCCGCGGTTCATTGGTCCGTTCCGTGTCTCTCAGGTCGTCAATCCTGTCGCTGTGCGACTGCTTCTTCCGCGACATCTTCGTCGCGTCCACCCTGTCTTCCATGTCTCCTGTGTCAAGCCTTTTCTTCGCGCCCCCGTTCGTCTTCCCTCCCCCCCCCCCCGTCCTTGTCGAGGGCGCACCTATTTACAAGGTACGGAAGATCATGGACATGCGTTCTCGGGGACGTGGTCACCAGTACTTAGTGGATTGGGAGGGTTACGGTCCTGAGGAGAGGAGTTGGGTTCCATCTCGGGACGTGCTGGACCGTTCGTTGATTGATGATTTCCTTCGTTGCCGCCAGGGTTCCTCCTCGAGTGCGCCAGGAGGCGCTCGGTGAGTGGGGGGGTACTGTCATGTTTTGTCTTTGATCATCATGTCTTGTCCCTGTGCTTCCCTCTGCTGGTCTTATTAGGTTCTTTCCCTCTTTCTATCCCTCTCTCTCCCCCTCCCTCTCTCCCTCTCTCGCTCTCTCTCTCTATCGTTCCGTTCCTGCTCCCAGCTGTTTCTCATTCTCCTAAACTACCTCATTTACTCTTTCACACCTGTCCCCTATTTTGCCCTCTGATTAGAGTCCCTATTTCTCCCTCTGTTTTCCGCTTCTGTCCTTGTCGGATTCTTGTTTGATGTTTGCTGTTCTGTGTCCTTGTTCCGCCCTGTCGTGTTTTTGCCTTCTTCAGATGCTGCGTGTGAGCAGGTGTCTATGTCAGCTACGGCCTGTGCCTTCCTGAAGCGACCTGCAGTCTGTGGTCGCGTCTCCAGTCGTTCCTCTCTACTGACGAGAGGATTTCAGTTTCCTGTTTTGGATTTACCTATGATAATTTCCAGGAGAATCATTGTTTGTTTAAGCCTGGAATAAAGACTCTGTTTCTTTAAGTCGCTTTTGGGTCCTCATTCACCAGCATAACACAATAAAGCTGCCATCGGCACCAGAATCGATAAAAGCGTTCATCTCTAAGCTCTGATCTTTATTCATAAGGGTCGCAGGAAAACGGGGTCTGACAGGATTCTTGAGAGGTTGAAACTGGCTCGCTAAAATTCCTCCCAAAACTAGCGAGCCGGGCAGTTTAACGGGCGCTGTGGACAAGCGGAGATGTAATGTCCCGAGCTACCACAGTAGAGGCAGCTGTTGGTCTCACGTCTACGTTGGCGCTCCTCCTTAGTTAGCCCGTGTCGCCCCACTTGCATTGGTTCAGGATCTGGTGGCAAGACCCCTCCACTAATCCCGTGTGGGGAATAATGATCAACACGTTCTGGTCCACTTCCTGAACCGAATGGTAACCGAGTTGCTGATTGATTGGACGGGCCCCACTGCTTCTCCCTCCTTCTCTCTCGGACTCTATTATCTACCCGAATAGATAAAGTGACCAAGCTGTCTAGGTCACTAGGCTCTGGATAGGATATCAGCTCGTCCTTGAGTTGCTCCGACAACCCCTGGTAAAAAGCCGCTTGTAGTGACTCCTCATTCCAACCACTCTCCACAGCCAATGTCCTGAATTCGATCATAAAGTCTGCCACACTGCGAGTTCCTTGGCGAAGAGTGAACAAACGTTTAGCTGCGTTCTTACCTCGGACTGGATGGTCAAAAAGCTTTCTCATCTCTGCCGTGAACTCCTGGTATGAAGCCATGCAGGTGTCCTGTCGTTCCCAAACGGCTGAAGCCCATTCCAGAGCTCTACCACGCAGCAGTTCAATCACGAAAGCTATCCTAGCCTTATCTGTGGCGTAAGAGTAGGGCTGTAGATCAAAAACTAAGCCACACTGCATAAGAAATGAACGGCATTTTCCCAAATCCCCCTCGTACTTATCAGGCGTCGGAACCTTGGGCTCACAGAAGGAAACCTCTCCAGAATCGGCAGGTGAGATGGGTGAAACAGGTGGTGAATGACCCGCCGGCAAACTGAGCTGATCCTGGATTTTCGTCAAGCTAGCAGATAAGTTCTGGATTGAACCCGCTATCTCCTGTAGCGCCGTGTTGTGTTGTCCCAATATCTTCCCCTGCTGGGTAATGGCATGGCAAACGGAGTCCAGGTCCGCTGGGTTCATCCTTGGCCGGATCGTTCTGTCACGTTCTTTCAAAATCGAACCCAGAAGCAGACCAGGACAAGGAGAGTAGGAAGAAGGTGAGTATTTATTTACAAGTGAATATGTAGAGGTAGAAATATCCAGGTGGCGTAGCGGGCAGCGGCGGTGAGTTGATGGGAGTGAATAGGTGGATCCAAGGGAGTAGCGGAAACCTCCGACGACCAGGCAGGAATGGGGTAAGTGATCCGGGTGAATAACTGAAGACAGAACAAACGGAGGTAAGTTTAAGGCAAGCAAGATGTACAAAACAACAAAACAAATTCTATCAAACAGGAGGCTGATACGCTGGCACGACATACTGTTCATGGCTAACGATCCGGCAGGGAATGGATGTCAGGTCCGGGCTTATGAAGAGGAGAGATGATGATCAGGACCAGGTGCACAGATAGCTGATGGGAAACAGGTGCGGGTAATCTGAGATCTCCCAACTAGCTAAAACGCCCGGCAACCAGACAGGGTGCGTTCCAGGACACCGGAAAAACACTCCAGAACAGAACACAGGCAAAAACCAGACTCAGGAAACGGGATTCGTGACACTTGGCTGATTTCTTTTGATTTCCCCATGATGTCAAGCAAAAGAGGCACTGAGTTTGAAGGTTGGCCTTGAAATATATCCACAGGTACACCTCCAATTGACTCAAATGATGTCAATTAGCCTATCAGAAGCTTCTAAAGCCATGACATCATTTTCTGGAATTTTCCAAGCTGTTTAAAGGCACAGTCAATTTAGTGTATGTAAACTTCTGACCCACTGGAATTGTGATACAGTGAATTATCAGTGAAATAATCTGTCTGTAAACAATTGTTGGAAAAATGACAAAGTAGATGTCCTAACCAACTTGCCAAGACTATAGTTTGTTAAAAATGTGTGGAGTGGTTGAAAAACGAGTTTTAATGACTCCAACCTAAGTGTATGTAAACTTCCCGACTTCAACTGTATGTGTTCAGCACTTTTGAAATCTACAGCGACAGAATTCTGAACATGGGCCATTCTTACAGTATTCTCCCTGTACACCAAGTCAGAACCGTAGGATAAATAAAGAGGGCATATAAGCAGACAATGAAAGCTCTTACAATATTCGATGATGACATTTCTCTAAAACAGGCTACAGGCTACATGTGCACCACCAAGTCAGAACAGTAGACTAAATCATGAGGGGGAAAGGGACAAAATTATTCGGGGAGGCACATGTGTTACTAACAGCTTACTACACAACATACACTTAGTATTACTTTCTTAGCTACAGTATACATATCTCCCTGGCATATTACCTCATTTATGCAGCAGCATACAAGACATTTTTGGACTCACCTTGTTGTGCTCTGCTCACTTGAACAGGAAGGTGGCGTGGCGGTCCTTCATGGGCAAATTTAGTCAAAGTCTGGCATTCTCTGGATTTATGGTGCTTTCAAGAAAACTGGGATCTCGGAAAAAAAACAAGGTTGAATCATGACGTTAGTGATCTTCAGGTCGGAGCTCTAGAAAGAGGCCCGAGTTCCCGAACTTGAAATTCAGAGTTGGATGACTGTTCAAAACTTTTCCAGTTGTCTTGAACTCACTGAAGTCTCACATTTCCCAGGTCCGAGTTTCCAGTTGTCTTGAACTCACTGAAGTCTCATATTTCCCAGGTCCGAGTTTCCAGTTGTTTTGAACTCACTGAAGTCTCACATTTCCCAGGTCCGAGTTCCCAGTTGTTTTTAACTCACTGAAGTCTCACATTTCCCAGGTCCGAGTTTCCAGTTGTTTTGAACTCACTGAAGTCATGCTGGATTGACAGCATGACCAATGTCGAATGTTTATCTATTTAAGCTTGGAAAAGAGACCCTTCAACCCAGACTTGGACCACACATCCACTCCATTGAATAGCAGGCTCGTGACTGCTTTGCAATGCGTGCAGTTAGTCACTGATTCCTTCCAAACCACTCGTTGTTGAATTTGCAAATTTCAGTCCAATCAAAGCTACTGTAGATATAACGTGATTTGAGGTCACTTTATCTGTGGCCAATGACCTTGGGCCTTCTTGGATGGGCACTTCTAATGTAACTCTACTTCCTTCTACCTTATTGTGGTCATTACCATAGAAATGGCAGTTCTTTGACCTGTTGCCCTCATGTCTTTATATGTCATTTATATCAACTCAGTTACACCACTACGTTCTCCCTCGTTTCAGTAGAATCCCCATTTTGTCTGTCTAATCAGACTAGTGAAAAACCAGCTGAAATCAAAACCAGCTGAGATGTATTGATCAGGGGTGCGTCCCCAAATGGAAGCGTGTTCCCTATGTAGTGCACTACTTTTGAGTCCTGTGGGCCACTATAAAGGCAATAGGGTGCCATTTGGCATGCAAGCCTAGTTCTATGCATGCTATACTTCACCTTTCGGTAAGCTCTCACTAAAGCCTCTGTCCATATGAACGTGATGTCACTGATGAGCTCTGACAGGAATGATTGTTACAACTCCTGTTATCCACACTCAAAGAGGGTGTGTGTGTGAGAGAGTGTGTTTGTCTAAGGGTGATTAGGGGCCAGCGGAGGAAGCATCTCTCTCTCTCTCTCTCTCTCTCTCTCTCTCTGTCTCTCTCTCTCTCTCTCTCTCTCTCTCTCTCTCTCTCTCTCTCTCTCTCTCTCTCTCTGTCTCTCTCTCTCTGTCTCTCTCTCTCTCTCTCTCTCTCTGTCTCTCTCTCTCTCTCTCTCTCTCTCTCTCTGTCTCTCTCTCTCTCTCTCTCTCTCTCTCTCTCTCTCTCTCTCTCTCTCTCTCTCTCTCTCTGTCTCTCTCTCTCTCTCTCTGTCTCTCTCTCTCTCTCTCTCTGTCTCTCTCTCTCTCTCTCTCTGTCTCTCTCTCTCTCTCTCTCTGTCTCTCTCTCTCTCTCTCTCTCTCTCTCTGTCTCTCTCTCTCTCTCTCTCTCTCTCTCTCTCTCTCTCTCTCTCTCTCTCTGTCTCTCTCTCTCTCTCTCTCTGTCTCTCTCTCTCTCTCTCTCTGTCTCTCTCTCTCTCTCTCTCTCTCTCTCTCTCTCTCTCTCTCTCTCTCTCTCTCTCTCTCTCTCTCTCTCTCTCTCTCTCTCTCTGTCTCTCTCTCTCTCTCTCTCTCTCTCTCTCTGTCTCTCTCTCTCTCTCTGTCTCTCTCTCTCTCTCTCTCTCTCTCTCTGTCTCTCTCTCTCTCTTTCTCTCTCTCTCTCTCTCTCTGTCTCTCTCTCTCTCTCTCTCTCTCTCTCTCTCTCTCTCTCTCTCTCTCTCTCTCTCTCTCTCTCTCTCTGTCTCTCTCTCTCTCTCTCTCTCTCTCTGTCTCTCTCTCTCTGTCTCTCTCTCTCTCTCTCTCTCTCTCTCTCTCTCTCTCTCTCTCTCTCTCTCTCTGTCTCTCTCTCTCTCTGTCTCTCTCTCTCTCTCTCTCTCTCTCTCTCTGTCTCTCTCTCTCTCTCTCTCTCTGTCTCTCTCTCTCTCTCTCTCTCTCTCTCTCTCTCTCTCTGTCTCTCTCTCTCTCTCTCTGTCTCGGTCTCTCCCTCCCTCCTTCTCCATCCCTGCTCTGAGGTATATCAAAGCCTGCGTTGCCAGGGAGACAGCCTGCATGCATTAATAGTGTGTTTTCTCTCTCTTAATTAGCAGTGTAAATATTCTCTCCCTTTTCCCTCTCTTTCTCTTCCTCCTTCTCTTCGTCCAGTCAGCCAATAGGATTGTAGCCCTGGAGTCTCAGCCAATAGTATTGTAGCCCTTGAGTCTCAGCCAATAGGATTGTAGCCCTGGAGTCTCAGCCAATAGTATTGTAGCCCTTGAGCCTCAGCCAATAGTATTGTAGCCCTGGAGTCTCAGCCAATAGTATTGTAGCCCTGGAGTCTCAGCCAATAGTATAGTAGTCCTGGAGTTTTAGCCAATAGTATTGTAGCCCTGGAGTCTCAGCCAATAGTATTGTAGCCCTGGAGTCTCAGCCAATAGTATAGTAGTCCTGGAGTTTTAGCCAATAGTATAGTAGTCCTGGAGTCTCAGCCAATAGTATAGTAGTCCTGGAGTCTCAGCCAATAGTATAGTAGTCCTGGAGTCTCAGCCAATAGTATAGTAGTCCTGGAGTCTCAGCCAATAGTATAGTAGTCCTGGAGTCTCAGCCAATAGTATTGTAGTCCTGGAGTCTCAGCCAATAGTATTGTAGTCCTGGAGTCTCAGCCAATAGTATAGTAGTCCTGGAGTCTCAGCCAATAGTATTATAGCCCTGGAGTCTCAGCCAATAGTATTGTAGCCCTGGAGTCTCAGCCAATAGTATAGTAGTCCTGGAGTCTCAGCCAATAGTATAGTAGTCCTGGAGTCTCAGCCAATAGTATAGTAGTCCTGGAGTCTCAGCCAATAGTATAGTAGTCCTGGAGTCTCAGCCAATAGTATTGTAGTCCTGGAGTCTCAGCCAATAGTATTGTAGTCCTGGAGTCTCAGCCAATAGTATAGTAGTCCTGGAGTCTCAGCCAATAGTATTATAGCCCTGGAGTCTCAGCCAATAGTATTGTAGCCCTGGAGTCTCAGCCAATAGTATTGTAGTCCTGGAGTCTCAGCCAATAGTATAGTAGTCCTGGAGTCTCAGCTAATAGTATAGTAGTCCTGGAGTCTCAGCCAATAGTATAGTAGTCCTGGAGTCTCAGCCAATAGTATAGTAGTCTTGGAGTGGTGAACTGAGCCGCGTCGCATCAGAGGCTCTGGTCAATAGGAGTGCCCTATATAAGGAATAGGTTATCATTTGGGACTCAAAACTGTTGAACTGGTGAACTGTGGGTCTGTAGTGACCTTTGACCCTTTGAGGATGAGAAAACAAAGAACAGCTGTGGAGCCCTGAAGGGTGTGTGTGTGTGTGTGTATGTGTGTGTGGTTGAGTCATGTGGTATTTGGTGTTGTCATGTAATTGAGGAGCAGTCTCATCGTTGCCGGCACTTAGTTCATGACACAAAGAGAGCTACACGTCTGTGACAAGAGGGCCTCTTTTCTCTCTGAGTGTGAGGGAGGACGAACAAGTGGGTGTGTGTGTGTGTGTGGAGCTGTTTAAAGCGTGTGAGGCTGAACAAGGCCTGCTGTGGTGCCGAGCTGAGCTCATCCCATCAGAGACACTGGGCGCCCAGTCTGTGTGTGTGTCTCTGATTGGACCGTGCCTAGCTCTAACGGTAAGCCAGCCCTGGCAAAGATCAGATCAGTACAATCCCTGTGAGAATCAGTACCAGTTGCTACCCACAACAGTTTTCATTTAAGATGTTTTGACAGGAAGTGAATTTTAAAATCACTTCCTGAATTGACTGAATTGCCCCCCAAACCTGCTGCTTCTGTCATAAAATGAGAGAACAGATGTGTATTTATTTAACAAGTCAGACCCAATGAACCCTTCATATTACTTGTCCTCTATTCCTCTCTTCATCTCCCACATCCAAACGAGCCTCTATCAATGAGACACAGCAGGAAACAGACGGTAAGAGAGCCAGGCAGCCAGGCTCAGTGTTGCAGCAACACAAGTGACATGGTGAACTGAAGAGGTCTCGGTGGCACGAGTACGATTTTAAATATTGCATCATTAGTATACATTATCATTAAGGCCTAGTAAACATGGACACTCAGGCTCACTCATTTATATAATATAATATTTAGTTATTATAATAATTGTTGTTACTCTAATAGCCCTAATATACATTACTGCACATAGCCATGTTGCAAATGACTGACACTGAGCTGATTGTAGCTATCGAAGGGTTTTAGCGCCCCCTTCTGGGCATTCTAAACCCCTGCATAGGCTGGCTATTCTTTCATGTTGCGGAACACTTTCAAACTGGAATCAATAAAAAAGAGAGGACAAAATACCAACTTCAATAGATATTATTAGGCTGAAGACAGTGTAGGCTACCTCTCTATCTATTATTAGGCTGAAGACAGTGTAGGCTACCTCTCTATCTATTATTAGGCTGAAGACAGTGTAGGCTACCTCTCTATCTATTATTAGGCTGAAGACAGTGTAGGCTACCTCTCTCTCTCTATTATTAGGCTGAAGAAAGTGTAGGCTACCTCTCTCACTTTGTTCTTAAGTGACTTGCCTAGTTAAATAAAGGTTACATTTTATTTTTATATGTGAACTGAACTGTCGTTTATGGTGAAACTATTCCTTATCAAATATTTTTTTTCAAATTAAACATTGAACATCTAACAGTCAGATCATACAGTGTAAAAGCAGGTGAGCTGATTCTACTCCTTTTGGTCATTTTCTGCTGTTTTGTGGTGGAAAACGGAGCGGGTCGAGTGTAACAGGTCAACCCTGTTACCCAATTTGTTCTTGTGAAGCTTGCATTCAATTGCCACTCCCTGAATCACACAACAAGCTTCCATTTCCCGTCACAAGGGGATTCAGGACTGATTTAGGATGAAACCGTCCACCCTGTTACTTTATTTGGCACTTAATAGGCACTTACTGTTGTACTTTTATATTTAACCTCTCGAGATGGAAAAACGTGTTCTTTATTAAGTTGAACATGTGGTCTTTATGACAGAATTGTAAAATCAAACGTTTTTTGGGGACCAAGTTACGTGATTATTCAAAGAGTAGAACAAGGCCAGTGTTGAGGAAGCTACTCTGAAAATATAATTTACCAAGCTACCAATCACTTCACACCGGAAGAAGATACGCTGCACTGAATCTCCCCTTAGAGTTGAACTAAAGTTACTTACTGAAAGTAGTTCGCTGCATCCAAACTACTTGGTGAAAATTAGCATATGTAAATCTAAAACGTCATAGGCTACAAATTGCAAGAACAGATCACTCTGGAGTCAGCTGGTTACAGAATATGTAATTTTGCTTATTAACTAACACAAAAACTATGTTCCAAGTGCGAAGTAGGCAGGTCTGATGTAAAAAAATAAAAAAATAATGAAATGAATGCCTACTTCACCCATATTTTATTTTTGTAAAGAAAAAGTAGTGTGTAGTTACAGTAGTAAGCCACAATGCTACATAGCAAAATAAAGTAATTAACTACTGAAAACACTACCTACATTTGAATGTAGTTCAACTACCACCAAACACGTATATTTTATTATTAATTTGAGAGGAGCAGCAAATACCTTGGACATAAAGACATTGATGATAGCTGTTGCCCAAAAAACACTGCAGGCGTACCACATCCATTATATGGTATAGATTAGTGTCAAAGCTTCATCCTCATCCAATCAAATTTGTCACATGCGTCGAATACAACAGAACTTACAATGAAATGCTTACTTACAAGCCCTTAACCAACAACGCAGTTTTTTAGAAAATACCAACAAAAAAAAAGTTACAAATAAAAGTAACAAATAATTAAAGAGCAGCAGTAAAATAACATCATGTACAAAATAAGTTACAAACAATGCGAAAAAAAACAACAACAAAATAACACGGTTGGTTAAGAGCCCATAAAACGGCAGCCATCCTCACCGGCGCCATATCAGTCCATAGATGGTGTGAAGTTGTCCAAGTGCATGTCCATGACACAACTGAACATCTAGCAAAAATCCATATTCTATTCTGGTGGAAATGAAAACGGGAGGAGAATGTGTCAACAGTGGAGGAGCATAGGTATGACACATGGCGACACAGCTACTAGAAATCAACCCCTCTAAATTACAACAGGTTTGATCATCACGCATGCGCGTTTCGACGCTTTGCCAAGGCAACGCAAAGACGCTTCTGTAACCGTCCAGATACCTTGCAGAACTTGTAACTACAACTTGCAACAATAACAACCTAGCTGGAAAATACAGACACAGTTTTCCCAAACGCCTGCAGAACTTTAACAACAACAAAAAAATGCCAGTACATTTCAAGGTAAACAAATGTACTTTTTCATTGAACGAGTGCAATAGAAATTCAACTCTTGGCAGTGTTTTGAAACACGACGTCAGGTATCTACGTCACCGCTTAGAGTGAGGAGAAGAGGTTTCGATTGATACAGAAATGGAAACATTGCTTCATTTGCACAAATACATGTTAGTTTACTAACATCGTGCATTGCGATTACAGCGGATAAACAATCTTCGACGATTGCAGGTATAGCTAGCTAGACGGGGAAACAATCAAATCCCACTTCCAAGGTGTCGGTTATTAGCTTGGTTAGCTACGTGTTTACTAACACGTTACAATGGTATAAAGCGGATAAGCTAACGTAAACTAGCTAACAGTGGCTATTTCGTGTTTTTATTGATAAATAGAGAGACATAGTAACGCGCTGGTTCTAGCCTTCAAATAAATGTGTCAACTGCATGACATTGTAAATGGCAATAGAGGATTTGTTTAATGTGGTGTATTGCGTTAGTATGATTAATCAGCCTAGATAAAGACAGTGGTACAGTATGGTTTAGAAACTGTGGCCTATACAGCTGCTAACTTGCTAGATATACTGTAGCTGCGATCTCAGTTCACAGATTTCATTCAAACAAATGGAGCCAATCTGTTTCCTAGGCAACATCTGACCAACACGAATCATGCAAATGTTTGCGCATGCATGACGCGTACGGTTCTTTTAAAGGCATGCTATTTGCTAAATGTATCCCACTTAAACAATATAGTAAGTCATGTTTTCCTAAACTATTTGCTAATGTTTGGATTGTCACACTCACATGCACAGGGCATCAGTGAGTACAAGAAGAAATTTAAAGACCGGGTAGCGCGCTCCAGAAGCGCCTCTCCTCAGCGACGGATGCGCTTAGCTGGACTTCGATCTGACCAGATGGGTAAGATTTATTTATTTATTGATTGATTGATAAAGACCCTTTTCCAGTACACGACACACTGACGTCACGCACAGATGCCCGCGACTCTTGGCTGCATTGAAAAAAGCTGTCGCCATCTGCGTCCCTTCAACAAAGCCTGAATTTAAGTTTTTATCACTTCTAAACAAAATAACTTTTTGGGTTCTCGGACGCGTACAATGATGTTTTGATTCTCGCTTGAACAGTCGCTAAGATTATATTTGGATGTGAACTTTGCAAAATAACTTTTTTTTGGATGCGGCAGGTGTTGGCTAGAATGTTAACGTTCATTGACATACTGTAGTCTGTAGCAAAAGCTAGCCAAAGAGCCATTTTACTGGTTGAAGTGTTAAAAAATATATGTATATAATGCAGTCAAATTTGCGATGATGACACACACATTATATTAAGCAGGACATTCATACAAGCCTTAAAATCCTGTTATAATCCAAAAGTAGTGTGAAATGCACTCATAAGCAACATGTAAATAGAGGTGGTTTTTTGTGTGTGTTCTGTCACCAACTTGCTCTATGGCCCTTCCTGAGGCAGTGTTTGCAAAAACAGAAAGGGGTCTATATGACCCGGTAACAGTATAAAATGCCATGTTAACATATCAAACATCTTTAAAGCACTGAGCCCAACTCTACTATTCTTATTTCACATTTGAGTCATAGTGAGTGAATACATTTTCATACTGGTCCTCCGTGGGAATAGAACCCATAACCCTGGCTTTGTAAGCACCATGCTCTACCACCTGAGCCACATGGTCAACTATCATCTCTCTATCATCCATATTACACCAGGTATCAGTAGAGACACTATCATCTCTCCTTCTATCATCCATATTACACCAGGTATCAGTAGAGACACTATCATCTCATCGCTCTATCATCCATATTACACCAGGTATCAGTAGAGACACTATCATCTCTCCTTCTATCATCCATATTACACCAGATATCAGTAGAGACACTATCATCTCTCCTTCTATCATCCATATTACACCAGGTATCAGTAGAGACACTATCATCTCTCCTTCTATCATCCATATTACACCAGGTATCAGTAGAGACACTATCATCTCTCCTTCTATCATCCATATTACACCAGGTATCAGTAGAGACACTATCATCTCTCCTTCTATCATCCATATTACACCAGGTATCAGTAGAGACACTATCATCTCTCCTTCTGTCATCCGTATTACACCAGGTATCAGTAGAGACACTATCATCTCTCCTTCTATCATCCATATTACACCAGATATCAGTAGAGACACTATCATCTCTCCTTCTATCATCCATATTACACCAGGTATCAGTAGAGACACTATCATCTCTCCTTCTATCATCCATATTACACCAGATATCAGTAGAGACACTATCATCTCTCCTTCTATCATCCATATTACACCAGGTATCAGTAGAGACACTATCATCTCTCCTTCTATCCATATTACACCAGGTATCAGTAGAGACACTATCATCTCTCTATCATCCATATTACACCAGGTATCAGTAGAGACACTATCATCTCTCCTTCTATCCATATTACACCAGGTATCAGTAGAGAGCCTCAGTTTCTGTCCAAGAGGAAGGTGCCCTCCTCCCACACGCCCCAGGTGTCCAGCTCCTTCCAATGGAACCCCACCACCACAGAGCCCCCACAGAGACGGGATGAGACCCCCAGACCTGGTACCTCTCCCCTGGCTCCTACCCCAGAGCGAGTCCACACCCCTCTGGCCCCTAGGGGTCCCCCTCCTCCAGGGGACCCTCAACGAGGCCCGACCACTCTTCAGGGCCAGACTCACACCCGGAGCCCCCTGGCTACTGTAGAGAGAAAGGACCAAGCTTTCAATGGGGTGAGAATGGTTGTTATTTATTACATATATGGAAATACGTGTGTTCGATTTAGCTTGGGGTTTGCACTTTTGAGACTATTCCATTGGCTCCATTGTACCAGGCAAACTAAATCAAGCGCAGCTCATGTATTTGAAAGGACCATTTGACACACGAATTTGACCCAGGCCTTCTAAGCAGCCCGTGGCCTGTGCAGCAGACAGTTCATTTTTTGTTTGTTTAACCTTTATTTAACTAGGCAAGTCCGTTAAGAACAAATTCTTATTTACAATGACGGACAGTGAGTTATTACAAGTTACCTGTGTAGTAAAGTGAGAAATGTGATTCCAGGTTGACCATGTGTTGAGGAGGAAGGCAGGGCTGAAGTCGTCTGGACAGAGGACTGCACTACAGAACTCAGAGTACAGGAAACAGTTTCCGTGGAAAACACCTGTAGCTGGCCACGCCTCCCCACTGCTGGCTGCAGAACAGGTGTTAGTTGTTCCACTCATATCCTCATCTTGTCTGAACGTATACAACCCCAAACATCCATAACATCCATGTTAAAGCCCTGATAGCCACACGTTTGAAGTAGGCATTTCCTGGTCATAGAGGGGCCATATGCACAAGTATTAAGTAAGATTCACTGCTTCTTGTTACACCCTGAACCCAGGATTGGTCACCCCCTCTGCCCCATTACTAGTTAGTCTTGTTACACCCTGAACCTAGGATTGGTCACCCCCTCTGCCCCATTACTAGTTAGTCTTGTTACACCCTGAACCCAGGATTGGTCACCCCCTCTGCCCCATTACTAGTTAGTCTTGTTACACCCTGAACCTAGGATTGGTCACCCCTTCTGCCCCATTACTAGTTAGTCTTGTTACACCCTGAACCTAGGATTGGTCACCCCTTCTGCCCCATTACTAGTTAGTCTTGAAAACCCGACCGTCGGCAACACAGTGACTAGGACCTGGTTTTAATGAGGGAGTCTTTTGAAAACCCGACCGTAGACAACACAGTGACTATGACCTGGTTTTAATGAGGGAGTCTTTTGAAAACCCGACCGTCGGCAACACAGTGACTAGGACCTGGTTTTAATGAGGGAGTCTTTTGAAAACCCGACCGTAGACAACACAGTGACTATGACCTGGTTTTAATGAGGGAGTCTTTTGAAAACCCGACCGTAGACAACACAGTGACTATGATCTGGTTTTAATGAGGGAGTCTTTTGAAAACCCGACCGTAGACAACACAGTGACTATGACCTGGTTTTAATGAGGGAGTCTTTTGAAAACCCGACCGTCGGCAACACAGTGACTAGGACCTGGTTTTAATGAGGGAGTCTTTTGAAAACCCGACCGTAGACAACACAGTGACTATGACCTGGTTTTAATGAGGGAGTCTTTTGAAAACCCGACCGTCGGCAACACAGTGACTATGACCTGGTTTTAATGAGGGAGTCTTTTGAAAACCCGACCGTCGGCAACACAGTGACTATGATCTGGTTTTAATGAGGGAGTCTTTTGAAAACCCGACCGTAGACAACACAGTGACTATGACCTGGTTTTAATGAGGGAGTCTTTTGAAAACCCGACCGTCGGCAACACAGTGACTATGATCTGGTTTTAATGAGGGAGTCTTTTGAAAACCCGACCGTCGGCAACACAGTGACTATGACCTGGTTTTAATGAGGGAGTCTTTTGAAAACCCGACCGTAGACAACACAGTGACTAGGACCTGGTTTTAATGAGGGAGTCTTTTGAAAACCCGACCGTAGACAACACAGTGACTATGATCTGGTTTTAATGAGGGAGTCTTTTGAAAACCCGACCGTAGACAACACAGTGACTATGATCTGGTTTTAATGAGGGAGTCTTTTGAAAACCCGACCGTAGACAACACAGTGACTATGATCTGGTGTTAATGAGGGAGTCTTTTGAAAACCCGACCGTAGACAACACAGTGACTATGATCTGGTGTTAATGAGGGAGTCTTTTGAAAACCCGACCGTAGACAACACAGTGACTATGATCTGGTTTTAATGAGGGAGTCTTTTGAAAACCCGACCGTAGACAACACAGTGACTATGATCTGGTTTTAATGAGGGAGTCTTTTGAAAACCCGACCGTAGACAACACAGTGACTAGGACCTGGTTTTAATGAGGGAGTCTTTTGAAAACCCGACCGTAGACAACACAGTGACTATGACCTGGTTTTAATGAGGGAGTCTTTTGAAAACCCGACCGTAGACAACACAGTGACTATGATCTGGTTTTAATGAGGGAGTCTTTTGGCCTAGAGGAGCTACGTCACTACCTACGTCGATAAGGGGGGGACAATTCTGGGGACTCGCCTAACTAATCACGAGGCAGACATGCCAGAACGCTGGGATATAAAACCAAACTTTGCAGTGGTTTTAGTTGAGGTAGTTGATGTAAACTAGCTACTGGGGCGGCAGGTATCCTAGTGGTTAGAGCGTTGGGCCAGTAACCGAAAGGTTGCTGGATCAAATCCCCGACCTGACAGGGTAAAAACAGTGGGTTAACAAGGCAGTTAACCCACTGTTCCCCGGGCCCTGAGCAAGGCAGTTAACCCACTGTTCCCCCGGGCCCTGAGCAAGGCAGTTAACCCACTGTTCCCCGGGCCCTGAGCAAGGCAGTTAACCCACTGTTCCCCGGGCCCTGAACAAGGCAGTTAACCCACTCTCCCCGGGCCCTGAGCAAGGCAGTTAACCCACTGTTCCCCGGGCCCTGAACAAGGCATCTAACCCACTGTTCCCCGGGCCCTGAACAAGGCAGTTAACCCACTGTTCCCCGGGCCCTGAGCAAGGCAGTTAACCCACTGTTCCCCGGGCCCTGAGCAAGGCAGTTAACCCACTGTTCCCCGGGCCCTGAGCAAGGCAGTTAACCCACTGTTCCCCGGGCCCTGAGCAAGGCAGTTAACCCACTGTTCCCCGGGCCCTGAGCAAGGCAGTTAACTCACTGTTCCCCGGGCCCTGAGCAAGGCAGTTAACCCACTGTTCCCCGGGCCCTGAGCAAGGCAGTTAACCCACTGTTCCCCGGGCCCTGAGCAAGGCAGTTAACCCACTGTTCCCCGGGCCCTGAGCAAGGCAGTTAACCCACTGTTCCCCGGGCGCTGAAGATGTGGATGTTGATTAAGGCAGCCCTCCGCACCTCTCTGATTCAGAGGGGTTGGGTTACATGAGGAAGACACATTTCAGTTGAAGGCATTCAGTTGTACAACTGAGTAGGTATCTACTTGTGAACTATAACCTCTGTGATCTCCATGTTGCTAGCTACTATTTAGTATTTTATTCAAGAGGATAAAGTAGTGATGTAGGAAGTGACGTAGTTCCTCTATGCCAAAAGAGTCCATCATTGAAACCAGACCTCAGTCACTGTGTTGCCCAGGGTCGGGTTTTCAAAACATGACTAGTTTGAGAGATAGGCTATCTACCCAAGCTGTGGAGCAGAGATACTGTTTTTCCAAACAGCCAGTAGATGGTAGCAGAGTATTTGAGTATGAATCAACTATGAGTTACAGTATATTTCCTGCGTGGTCTTCTCCAGATGCTGTACACCAGCCACCGGTCCATCCCTCCCTTCAAGTCGAACCCGGTGCTGGTGTTGGAGAGTGAGTACAGCAGGAATTTTAAAGCCTCTCCTCCTCCCAGAGGACCACGACTACGCAGCCATGTAGACGGGGACCAGGTGCCTCTGTTCCAGAGAGAGAATGTTTCACCTGAGAAAGCATCAAAGGTACTTCCAAGTTCTACTCAGTCCAACAACGCCACACTACAACTCAATCTTTGTTCTGGTAATTGATTTATTCAACCTCTCATGTACCAGACTTTACAAACGTGTCTTCGCTGGCCAGAGACCAGCACTCAAACCAGATCTGATTCTGGGTGCCAAGATTAGGCCACAATATAATACTCCCAGCGTTGGCAATATCTTCAACGCTACCTTTTGTATTTCAATAAGGAAGCAGATAGCCCTACTTACTTATAACAAGTATTTGTAACTGATTTCTGGGAAGAAACGGATACATTAGGTTACATTAGACTGCAAGGTTTTTCTCTGTTTATTGACATTTCAAAAACCCCTTGGAGGAATACAATGAACACCTAGAACGTCCAATATGAAAGAGGAATACAATGCACACCTAGAACGTCCAATATAAAAGAGGAATACAATGCACACCTAGAACGTCCAATATTAAAGAGGAATACAATGCACACCTAGAACGTCCAATATGAAAGGGGAATACAGTGAACACCTAGAACGTCCAATATGAAAGAGGAATACAATGCACACCTAGAACATCCAATATGAAAGAGGAATACAATGCACACCTAGAACGTCCAATATAAAAGAGGAATACAATGCACACCTAGAACGTCCACTATGAAAGAGGAATACAATGAACACCTAGAACGTCCAATATAAAAGAGGAATACAATGCACACCTAGAACGTCCAATATGAAAGAGGGATACAATGCACACCTAGAACGTCCAATATGAAAGAGGAATACCATGAACACCTAGAACGTCCAATATGAAAGAGGAATACAATGCACACCTAGAACGTCCAATATGAAAGAGGAATACAATGAACACCTAGAACGTCCAATATAAAAGAGGAATACAATGCACACCTAGAACGTCCAATATGAAAGAGGAATACAATGAACACCTAGAACGTCCAATATGAAAGAGGAATACAATGCACACCTAGAACGTCCAATATGAAAGAGGAATACAATGCACACCTAGAACGTCCAATATGAAAGAGGAATACAATGAACACCTAGAACGTCCAATATAAAAGAGGAATACAATGCACACCTAGAACGTCCAATATGAAAGAGGAATACAATGAACACCTAGAACGTCCAATATGAAAGAGGAATACAATGCACACCTAGAACGTGCAATATGAAAGAGGAATACAATGCACACCTAGAACGTCCAATATGAAAGGGGAATACAGTGAACACTTAAAACTTCCAATATGAAAGGGGAATACAATGCACACCTAGAACTTCCAATATGAAAGGGGAATACAGTGAACACTTAAAACTTCCAATATGAAAGTAAATAAAGCAGTTATTTAGATCATGTACTCCACATGCCACGCTGGATTCACCCACTGGAGTGTACAGGAGGTTTGGTGGTATTTCTGTACTGGTTCTACTGGTTCTATCCCCAGATTCCTCTGACTGACTGTGTGCATCCCAAATGGCCCCCTATTCCCTATATAGGGCTCTTGTCAAAAGTAGTGCACTATGTCGGGTATAGGGTGCCATTTGGGACGACGCAGCCTTTACGAATGGCTCTGTTCTGTTTGTTGCGATGATGACATCAGAGCAAGCGGAAGAAGAAGAGGGAAGAGAGAGAGAGAAAGTCCAGCGTCGTAGCAGAGAACATTCCAGTTCCACAGCCTCAGGAGCAACGGGCGGACCAGGAAGTGAAGTCACAGAGCCCCCAGAAGGCACATCTTTCCCACAGGTGAGATCAGCGGTCAGTTGTGATTACAGGGTAGATTGTAGGGTGAAGTTACCTCTACACGCTGATCCTGGGTTCATTTAGCATTCTTTCCCACTAATGGTTAAGGTTAGGATTGGGGGAGCTGATCCTAGACCTGTCCCTTTGGGAAACTTCACCTGGAGTCAGAGGTCAGGGGTCGGGAAGGGGAAGTAGGAGGGGAAAGAGAGAGGCAACCTGTCAGTAATAGGAAGTTTCTCATGTATTGTATATTGTCTCTTTCCATCTTCACTTCCTGCTATGTGTCATGCAGTATTTTGGTAATAATTACTGGTAACACTGCTCTCTCTCTCTCTGAGAATCATATGGAACTTCTCCAATGGACAGCAGCAGGGTTTGGTCATTCACATGTGGCCTATTCAACTAATACATTTTAGTTTAGAAATGATAATGCCAAGTGCAATGCTAAATGATCACTGAATATACATGATCTGACTTGGCCTGTCTGTGTGTTTCTGTCCCTCTCTCCAGAAAGGTGAAATCAGAGTATAACGCCAACTTCCGCTCTCCGCTGAACTACATATATAAGGACGGAGCCTGGGTCAAGGCTACCACGGTAGGAGAGGAGGTCAGTAGTTATTACACTGGCTACCACGGTAGGAGAGGAGGTCAGTGGTTATTACACTACCACGGTAGGAGAGGAGGTCAGTAGTTATTACACTGTCTACCACGGTAGGAGAGGAGGTCTAGTTATTACACTGTCTACCACGGTAGGAGAGGAGGTCAGTAGTTATTACACTGTCTACCACGGTAGGAGAGGAGGTCAGTAGTTATTACAGTGTCTACCACAGTAGGAGAGGAGGTCAGTATAGTTATTACACTGTCTACCACAGTAGGTGAGGAGGTTAGTGTAGTTATTACACTGTCTACTGCAGTAGGAGAGGAGGTCAGTATAGTTATTACAGTGTCTACTGCAGTAGGAGAGGAGGTCAGTATAGTTATTACACTGTCTACCGCAGTAGGAGAGGAGGTCAGTATAGTTATTACACTGTCTACCACGGTAGGAGAGGAGGTCAGTGTAGTTATTACACTGTCTACCGCAGTAGGAGAGGAGGTCAGTATAGTTATTACACTGTCTACCACAGTAGGAGAGGAGGTCAGTGTAGTTATTACAGTGTCTACCAAGGTAGGTGAGGAGGTCAGTGTAGTTATTACACTGTCTACCACGGTAGGAGAGGAGGTCTAGTTATTACACTGTCTACCACAGTAGGAGAGGAGGTCAGTAGTTATTACACTGTCTACCACAGTAGGTGAGGAGGTCAGTGTAGTTATTACAGTGTCTACCAAGGTAGGAGAGGAGGTCAGTGTAGTTATTACAGTGTCTACCAAGGTAGGAGAGGAGGTCAGTGTAGTTATTACAGTGTCTACTGCAGTAGGAGAGGAGGTCAGTGTAGTTATTACACTGTCTACCACGGTAGGAGAGGAGGTCAGTAGTTATTACACTGTCTACTGCAGTAGGAGAGGAGGTCAGTGTAGTTATTACAGTGTCTACTGCAGTAGGAGAGGAGGTCAGTGTAGTTATTACACTGTCTACCACAGTAGGAGAGGAGGTCAGTGTAGTTAATACACTGTCTACCACGGTAGGAGAGGAAGTCAGTGTAGTTATTACACTGTCTACCACGGTAGGAGAGGAGGTCAGTGTAGTTATTACACTGTCTACCGCAGTAGGAGAGGAGGTCAGTGTAGTTATTACAGTGTCTACCACGGTAGGAGAGGAGGTCAGTATAGTTATTACACTGTCTACCACAGTAGGAGAGGAGGTCAGTATAGTTATTACACTGTCTACCACAGTAGGAGAGGAGGTCAGTGTAGTTATTACACTGTCTACCACAGTAGGAGAGGAGGTCAGTGTAGTTATTACACTGTCTACCACAGTAGGAGAGGAGGTCAGTATAGTTATTACACTGTCTACCACGGTAGGAGAGGAGGTCAGTGTAGTTATTACAGTGTCTACCGCAGTAGGAGAGGAGGTCAGTATAGTTATTACACTGTCTACCAAGGTAGGAGAGGAGGTCAGTGTAGTTATTACAGTGTCTACCGCAGTAGGAGAGGAGGTCAGTATAGTTATTACACTGTCTACCACAGTAGGAGAGGAGGTCAGTATAGTTATTACACTGTCTACCAAGGTAGGAGAGGAGGTCAGTGTAGTTATTACAGTGTCTACCACGGTAGGAGAGGAGGTCAGTATAGTTATTACACTGTCTACCACGGTAGGAGAGGAGGTCAGTGTAGTTATTACAGTGTCTACCGCAGTAGGAGAGGAGGTCAGTGTAGTTATTACAGTGTCTACCACGGTAGGAGAGGAGGTCAGTGTAGTTATTACACTGTCTACCGCAGTAGGAGAGGAGGTCAGTGTAGTTATTACACTGTCTACCGCAGTAGGAGAGGAGGTCAGTATAGTTATTACACTGTCTACCACGGTAGGAGAGGAAGTCAGTGTAGTTATTACACTGTCTACCACAGTAGGAGAGGAGGTCAGTGTAGTTATTACAGTGTCTACCGCAGTAGGAGAGGAGATCAGTATAGTTATTACACTGTCTACCGCAGTAGGAGAGGAGGTCAGTGTAGTTATTGTATAAAGTAATGACCTACAGGCTCTAAGTAAATGTCATGGATATGGCTGAAGTCTCTATAACCCATTCTCTCTTCCCATCCTCCATTGCAGGGGCGTGACAGTCAGCATAGTCACGTTTGGTATCACGAGGTAACACGGTCTATTCTCCCCGCTGTTCTACTGTACCTTCCTTCTCTTTTGGCTGTTGGCAATGACCCCTTCCCTCCTCTCACGTTTATATCAAACTGAGTGATGATACACGAGTGAACGGAACACCTGTGTATCCACCTTAGAAACAATACAATGAGCAAAAATAGTTTCCATTGTTGATTTTCAGAAAGGTCCCATACCTGATATCTAGGCCTGAGATTGTTGATTTTCAGAAAGGTCCCATACCTGATATCTAGGCCTGAGATTGTTGATTTTCAGAGAGGCCCCATACCTGATATCTAGGCCGGAGATTCTTGATTTTCAGAAAGGTCCCATACCTGATATCTAGGCCTGAGATTGTCGATTTTCAGAAAGGTCCCATACCTGATATCTAGGCCTGAGATTGTTGATTTTCAGAAAGGTCCCATACCTGATATCTAGGCCTGAGATTGTCGATTTTCAGAAAGGTCCCATACCTGATATCTAGGCCTGAGATTGTCGATTTTCAGAAAGGTCCCATACCTGATATCTAGGCCTGAGATTGTTGATTTTCAGAAAGGCCCCATACCTGATATCTAGGCCTGAGATTGTTGATTTTCAGAAAGGTCCCATACCTGATATCTAGGCCTGAGATTGTTGATTTTCAGAGAGGCCCCATACCTGATATCTAGGCCTGAGATTGTTGATTTTCAGAGAGGCCCCATACCTGATATCTAGGCCTGAGATTGTTGATTTTCAGAGAGGCCCCATACCTGATATCTAGGCCTGAGATTGTTGATTTTCAGAGAGGCCCCATACCTGATATCTAGGCCGGAGATTCTTGATTTTCAGAAAGGCCCCATACCTGATATCTAGGCCTGAGATTGTTGAGTTTCAGAAAGGTCCCATACCTGATATCTAGGCCTGAGATTGTTGATTTTCAGAAAGGCCCCATACCTGATATCTAGGCCTGAGATTGTTGAGTTTCAGAAAGGTCCCATACCTGATATCTAGGCCTGAGATTGTTGATTTTCAGAAAGGCCCCATACCTGATATCTAGGCCTGAGATTGTCGATTTTCAGAAAGGTCCCATACCTGATATCTAGGCCTGAGATTGTTGATTTTCAGAGAGGCCCCATACCTGATATCTAGGCCTGAGATTGTCGATTTTCAGAAAGGTCCCATACCTGATATCTAGGCCTGAGATTGTTGATTTTCAGAGAGGCCCCATACCTGATATCTAGGCCTGAGATTGTTGATTTTCAGAGAGGCCCCATACCTGATATCTAGGCCGGAGATTCTTGATTTTCAGAAAGGCCCCATACCTGATATCTAGGCCTGAGATTGTTGAGTTTCAGAAAGGTCCCATACCTGATATCTAGGCCTGAGATTGTTGATTTTCAGAAAGGCCCCATACCTGATATCTAGGCCTGAGATTGTTGAGTTTCAGAAAGGTCCCATACCTGATATCTAGGCCTGAGATTGTTGATTTTCAGAAAGGCCCCATACCTGATATCTAGGCCTGAGATTGTTGATTTTCAGAAAGGTCCCATACCTGATATCTAGGCCTGAGATTGTTGATTTTCAGAAAGGCCCCATACCTGAGATCTAGGCCTGAGATTGTTGATTTTCAGAAAGGCCCCATACCTGATATCTAGGCCTGAGATTGTTGATTTTCAGAAAGGCCCCATACCTGATATCTAGGCCTGAGATTGTTGATTTTCAGAAAGGCCCCATACCTGATATCTAGGCCTGAGATTGTTGCTCTGATAGGTTGCTGTAAAGATGAATTGTGAGTGTGCGTGCGTGTATGAGAACACGGTGTGTGTGTGTGTGTGTGTGTGTGTGTGTGTGTGTGTGTGTGTGTGTGTGTGTGTGTGTGTGTGTGTGTGTGTGTGTGTGTGTGTGTGTGTATGAGAACACGGTGTGTGTGTGTGTGTGTGTGTGTGTGTGTGTGTGTGTGTGTGTGTGTGTGTGTGTGTGTGTGTGTGCGTGCGTGTATGAGAACACGGTGTGTGTGTGTGTGTGTGTGTGTGTGTGTGTGTGTGTGTGTGTGTGTGTGTGTGTGTGTGTGTGTGTGTGTGTGTGTGTGTGTTTCAGGCAGTGTCAGCGTCAGTACAGTGAGTCAGCAGGAGGTTGGTTAGACAGTGTTCTTCTCTCTATTCAACCTGAACATGCTGAGTGGTTAACCGTACCTTGTACGACACGTGGAAACCTGGCCCATCAACTTCATGGAACATGTACTAAATATAGTCTAGATGTGGAAGAACTTTCTAGAAAACGATTGCCGTTTGTCTTCTAAGTAAAGTAGTTTAATACACAGCAATTATAATGAAGGAATTATTAGGACCGTTAGTTGGGCTACGTTGATACCAAGTCTGATTGGTCTGATGTTCCACTCCAGGATCGGGCTCAAAGCCATTTCCAGTGGGCTCTAGTTTCATTGAGGAAATCAATGAGGACAGAAAGAGATGTTTTTGTTCGTCAGCTGAATGAGGATTTTCTGTTGAATTTCAGTGTAATCGACCTCTAATACCAGTCTATCATTCTACCAGTCTACCAGTCGACCAGTCTATCAGTCTACCAGTCTATCAGTCTACCAGTCTATTCCCTATATAGTGCACTACTAGAGGCCTATGGGTCCTGGTCAAAAGTAGTGCACTATATAAGGAACAGAGTGCCATTTGGGAGGAAGACTGTGTCCAGATGCCAGCCTAGGTCTAGATGCCAGCCTAGGTCTAGATACCAGCCTAGGTCTAGATGCCAGCCTAGGTCCAGATGCCAGCCTAGGTTCAGATGCCAGCCTAGGTCCAGATGCCAGCCTAGGTCCAGATGCCAGCCTAGGTCCAGATGCCAGCCTAGGTCCAGATGCCAGCCTAGGTTCAGATACCAGCCTAGGTCCAGATGCCAGCCTAGGTCCAGATGCCAGCCTAGGTTCAGATACCAGCCTAGGTCCAGATGCCAGCCTAGGTTCAGATGCCAGCCTAGGTCCAGATGCCAGTCTGTGTCCAGATGCCAGCCTGTGTCCAGATGCCAGCCTAGGTCCAGATGCCAGCCTAGGTCCAGATGCCAGCCTAGGTCCAGATGCCAGCCTAGGTTCAGATGCCAGCCTAGGTTCAGATGCCAGTCTGTGTCCAGATGCCAGCCTAGGTTTAGATGCCAGCCTAGGTCCAGATGCCAGCCTAGATCCAGATGCCAGCCTAGGTTCAGATGCCAGCCTAGGTTCAGATGCCAGCCTAGGTCCAGATGCCAGTCTGTGTCCAGATGCCAGCCTGTGTCCAGATGCCAGCCTAGGTCCAGATGCCAGCCTAGATCCAGATGCCAGCCTAGGTTCAGATGCCAGCCTAGGTTCAGATGCCAGCTCAGTGTGTGTTGTGTCGTGCCCTGGCTTTGCTTGTGTGCAAGAGAAGAGAAGATATGGCCTCTGCCTGCTTGTCAGTCATCTGTTGCATCATTGTGTGTGTCTTAAAGCTATTGATAACACTTTCTGTGTTTAGAACTCTCTACCACACACCTGTGATCAGTATCAGAGGAAAGCGTTTACTCACAGAGCTCTGATTCTGTGATCAGTATCAGAGGAAAGCGTTTACTCACAGAGCTCTGATTCTGTGATCAGTATCAGAGGAAAGCGTTTACTCACAGAGCTCTGATTCTGTGATCAGTATCAGAGGAAAGCGTTTACTCACAGAGCTCTGATTCTGTGATCAGTATCAGAGGAAAGCGTTTACTCACAGAGCTCTGATTCTGTGATCAGTATCAGAGGAAAGCGTTTACTCACAGAGCTCTGATTCTGTGATCAGTATCAGAGGAAAGCGTTTACTCACAGAGCTCTGATTCTGTGATCAGTATCAGAGGAAAGCGTTTACTCACAGAGCTCTGATTCTGTGATCAGTATCAGAGGAAAGCGTTTACTCACAGAGCTCTGATTCTGTGATCAGTATCAGAGGAAAGCGTTTACTCACAGAGCTCTGATTCTGTGATCAGTATCAGAGGAAAGTTGACTTTGCAGCTAAAAAAAACGACAACTAAACATGAGTCTGCTGCCTTTGCTTCTGATGCCACAGATACTGCAAGGCCCCCCTTACCATGTGCTGTTAATGTGATGCCACAGATACTGCAAGGCCCCCCTTACCATGTGCTGTTAGTGTGATGCCACAGATACTGCAAGGCCCCCCTTACCATGTGCTGTTAATGTGATAACACAGATACTGCAAGGCCCCCCCTTACCATGTGCTGTTAATGTGATAACACAGATACTGCAAGGCCCCTCTTACCATGTGCTGTTAATGTGATGCCACAGATACTGCAAGGCCCCCCCTTACCATGTGCTGTTAATGTGATAACACAGATACTGCAAGGCCCCTCTTACCATGTGCTGTTAATGTGATGCCACAGATACTGCAAGGCCCCTCTTACCATGTGCTGTTAATGTGATGCCACAGATACTGCAAGGCCCCTCTTACCATGTGCTGTTAATGTGATAACACAGATACTGCAAGGCCCCCCTTACCATGTGCTGTTAATGTGATAACACAGATACTGCAAGGCCCCCCTTACCATGTGCTGTTAATGTGATGCCACAGATACTGCAAGGCCCCTCTTACCATGTGCTGTTAATGTGATGCCACAGATACTGCAAGGCCCCTCTTACCATGTGCTGTTAATGTGATGCCACAGATACTGCAAGGCCCCTCTTACCATGTGCTGTTAATGTGATGCCACAGATACTGCAAGGCCCCTCTTACCATGTGCTGTTAATGTGATAACACAGATACTACAAGGCCCCTCTTACCATGTGCTGTTAATGTGATGCCACAGATAGTACAAGGTCCCCTCTTACCATGTGCTGTTAATGTGATAACACAGATACTGCAAGGCCCCTCTTACCATGTGCTGTTAATGTGATGCCACAGATACTGCAAGGCCCCCCTTACCATGTGCTGTTAATGTGATAACACAGATACTGCAAGGCCCCTCTTACCATGTGCTGTTAATGTGATAACACAGATACTACAAGGCCCCTCTTACCATGTGCTGTTAATGTGATGCCACAGATACTGCAAGGCCCCTCTTACCATGTGCTGTTAATGTGATAACACAGATACTGCAAGGCCCCTCTTACCATGTGCTGTTAATGTGATAACACAGATACTGCAAGGCCCCCTCTTACCATGTCCTGTTAATGTGATAACACAGATACTACAAGGCCCCTCTTACCATGTGCTGTTAATGTGATGCCACAGATACTGCAAGGCCCCCTCTTACCATGTGCTGTTAATGTGATGCCACAGATACTGCAAGGCCCCCTCTTACCATGTGCTGTTAATGTGATAACACAGATACTGCAAGGCCCCTCTTACCATGTGCTGTTAATGTGATGCCACAGATACTGCAAGGCCCCTCTTACCATGTGCTGTTAATGTGCTTGAAATGCTTCTGTACAGTATTCATATGAAGTTCTTCAGGAACTGGATTTAAACCATAACCTGGTCCCAGGTCAGTCTCTCGCCGTCTCCATTTCTATCATTGTCAAGACAAACATGTTTGGTATGATGATTCCATAAGTTAGTTGACAAGAGAGCAGAAACAGACACGGCACCAGGCTAGGTTCCAGCTATATAACATAAAGAATCTGTGTTGTCACTGAGCCGTGTCACAGACCCGGCACCAGGCTAGGTTCCAGCTATATAACATAAAGAATCTGTGTTGTCACTGAGCCGTGTCACACCTGTCTGGCTGGAGCAGCCTGCTACTTTTAATGATCAAATTAATGCTATCAGCCAACCGATCAATCAACCGTCCTCGCAGGTCCGAGAGCTTCGTAAGAAAGCGGAGGCCTACAGACAGAGGGCGTGGGGGACCCATTTCTCCCGCCTCCACCTCAACCAGATCCTGTCGGACCAGAACCAGCTGTGGGAGGCCTCCACCCCTTCCTCCTCTAACCTCAGCTCTGGGACAGGTTCAGGGGACGGGGAGGAAGACAGCAGCAGGAGCCCTACCCCCCAGGCTCTGGAGCTCGCTAGGTGAGGCAGACAGACCACAGAGCTGGCTGTAGCATGACATTAGCATGTCTTTAGTGTGGGCTGGATGTGTAGTAAGCCTGTCTCAGGGGTTCCCATAGATGGGATGCAACTCTCGGCCTCAAAATCGGGCCTTTGTAAGCATAGAATGAAATGGAAATGTAGCCAAATTATTTGACTTAGAAGCAGAGCCACATATTTCTGGGTAGAAGCCACAGAGGTAGGTGGGTGGTTGACCAAGCTATATGGAGTAGGGGAAACTGATGCGGAGAGTCCTTTACTGGGGTCTTAATAAATCTGACCTATTAAGGTCATGTGCTCTGTGTGTGTCCCTCATCCTCTCCCTGTGTGTCTGTAGGGTTGACAGTAGCTCCAGCTCCGTAGCCGGACCCCCTCCCCTCACCCCCGTGTCCAGTAGAAGGAGCTCCACCCGGGGGGCTGGGGACACAGCAGACCTCCCTGGAGCCCCTAACCCTGGAGCCCCTACCCTACCTGTTCAGAGGAGACTAGCCTGGGAGGAGGAGACAGGGGCTGGGGGTGGAACGGGGGAGAAGAGAGAGGAAGAAGAGGACAAGGAGAGAAAGGATGAGAGAAAGGAGAGAAAGGATGAGTATGTGGTTGTTTCATTCCCTCTCCAATTCCTGTTGATTTCTGTATTCATTGAGTGGCTTTGAGTTCTGAGTTTCCTCCACTCTGTTGTTATCCATATTGGAGACGGTCAGTTCTGTTACCTCCACTCTGTTTATATCCATATTGGAGACGGTCAGTTCTGTTACCTCCACTCTGTTTATATCCATATTGGAGATGGTCAGTTCTGTTACCTCCACTCTGTTTATATCCATATTGGAGACGGTCAGTTCTGTTTCCTCCACTCTGTTGTTATCCATATTGGAGACGGTCAGTTCTGTTACCTCCACTCTGTTTATATCCATATTGGAGACGGTCAGTTCTGTTACCTCCACTCTGTTTATATCCATATTGGAGACGGTCAGTTCTGTTACCTCCACTCTGTTGTTATCCATATTGCAGACGGTCAGTTCTGTTACCTCCACTCTGTTTATATCCATATTGGAGACGGTCAGTTCTGTTACCTCCACTCTGTTTATATCCATATTGGAGACGGTCAGTTCTGTTACCTCCACTCTGTTTATATCCATATTGGAGACGGTCAGTTCTGTTACCTCCACTCTGTTGTTATCCATATTGGAGACGGTCAGTTCTGTTACCTCCACTCTGTTGTTATCCATATTGGAGACGGTCAGTTCTGTTACCTCCACTCTGTTTATATCCATATTGGAGATGGTCAGTTCTGTTACCTCCACTCTGTTTATATCCATATTGGAGACGGTCAGTTCTGTTACCTCCACTCTGTTTATATCCATATTGGAGACGGTCAGTTCTGTTACCTCCACTCTGTTGTTATCCATATTGGAGACGGTCAGTTCTGTTACCTCCACTCTGTTTATATCCATATTGGAGACGGTCAGTTCTGTTACCTCCACTCTGTTTATATCCATATTGGAGATGGTCAGTTCTGTTACCTCCACTCTGTTTATATCCATATTGGAGACGGTCAGTTCTGTTACCTCCACTCTGTTTATATCCATATTGGAGACGGTCAGTTCTGTTACCTCCACTCTGTTTATATCCATATTGGAGACGGTCAGTTCTGTTACCTCCACTCTGTTGATATCCATATTGGAGACGGTCAGTTCTGTTACCTCCACTCTGTTTATATCCATATTGGAGACGGTCAGTTCTGTTACCTCCACTCTGTTTATATCCATATTGGAGACGGTCAGTTCTGTTACCTCCACTCTGTTTATATCCATATTGGAGACGGTCAGTTCTGTTACCTCCACTCTGTTTATATCCATATTGGAGACGGTCAGTTCTGTTACCTCCACTCTGTTTATATCCATATTGGAGACGGTCAGTTCTGTTACCTCCACTCTGTTGTTATCCATATTGGAGACGGTCAGTTCTGTTACCTCCACTCTGTTGTTATCCATATTGGAGACGGTCAGTTCTGTTACCTCCACTCTGTTTATATCCATATTGGAGACGGTCAGTTCTGTTACCTCCACTCTGTTTATATCCATATTGGAGACGGTCAGTTCTGTTACCTCCACTCTGTTTATATCCATATTGGAGACGGTCAGTTCTGTTACCTCCACTCTGTTTATATCCATATTGGAGACGGTCAGTTCTGTTACCTCCACTCTGTTTATATCCATATTGGAGACGGTCAGTTCTGTTACCTCCACTCTGTTTATATCCATATTGGAGACGGTCAGTTCTGTTACCTCCACTCTGTTTATATCCATATTGGAGACGGTCAGTTCTGTTACCTCCACTCTGTTTATATCCATATTGGAGACGGTCAGTTCTGTTACCTCCACTCTGTTTATATCCATATTGGAGACGGTCAGTTCTGTTACCTCCACTCTGTTTATATCCATATTGGAGACGGTCAGTTCTGTTACCTCCACTCTGTTTATATCCATATTGGAGACGGTCAGTTCTGTTACCTCCACTCTGTTGTTATCCATATTGGAGACGGTCAGTTCTGTTACCTCCACTCTGTTTATATCCATATTGGAGACGGTCAGTTCTGTTACCTCCACTCTGTTTATATCCATATTGGAGACGGTCAGTTCTTTTACCTCCACTCTGTTGTTATCCATATTGGAGACGGTCAGTTCTGTTACCTCCACTCTGTTTATATCCATATTGGAGATGGTCAGTTCTGTTACCTCCACTCTGTTTATATACATATTGGAGACGGTCAGTTCTGTTACCTCCACTCTGTTTATATCCATATTGGAGACGGTCAGTTCTGTTACCTCCACTCTGTTTATATCCATATTGGAGACGGTCAGTTCTGTTACCTCCACTCTGTTTATATCCATATTGGAGACGGTCAGTTCTGTTACCTCCACTCTGTTGTTATCCATATTGGAGACGGTCAGTTCTGTTACCTCCACTCTGTTTATATCCATATTGGAGATGGTCAGTTCTGTTACCTCCACTCTGTTTATATCCATATTGGAGACGGTCAGTTCTGTTACCTCCACTCTGTTTATATCCATATTGGAGACGGTCAGTTCTGTTACCTCCACTCTGTTTATATCCATATTGGAGATGGTCAGTTCTGTTACCTCCACTCTGTTTATATACATATTGGAGACGGTCAGTTCTGTTACCTCCACTCTGTTGTTATCCATATTGGAGACGGTCAGTTCTGTTACCTCCACTCTGTTTATATCCATATTGGAGACGGTCAGTTCTGTTACCTCCACTCTGTTTATATCCATATTGGAGACGGTCAGTTCTGTTACCTCCACTCTGTTTATATCCATATTGGAGACGGTCAGTTCTGTTACCTCCACTCTGTTTATATCCATATTGGAGACGGTCAGTTCTGTTACCTCCACTCTGTTTATATCCATATTGGAGACGGTCAGTTATGTTACCTCCACTCTGTTTATATCCATATTGGAGACGGTCAGTTCTGTTACCTCCACTCTGTTGTTATCCATATTGGAGACGGTCAGTTCTGTTACCTCCACTCTGTTGTTATCCATATTGGATAACTCTGTCTGTCTGTCCGTCCGTCCGTCCGTCCGTCTGTCTGTCTGTCTGTCTGTGTGTGTGTGTTCTAGGCTGAGGGTGCTGGACCATCGTTCGTCGTCTGTAGCAGGCTCCCACAGCTCCAGAGAGGGTGGCAGGATGCCCACACCCACACTGCAAAGGATCGCTACTCTCCAGAGAACTCACCACGACCTGACTACTCCAGCCACTGGTAACCTAGCAGATATATTGTTGACATATTGTTTTTTTATTCTGTTTATTTGGCTTTGTCTCCAAGGACCTCCAGGGGCAGGTTCACCATGACCATAAACTAGGTGATAGTGGAAACAAACCCACTAACTAGTGTGTTGAGGCAGGTTCACCATGACCATAAACTAGGTGACAGTGGAAACAAACCCACTAACTACTGTGTTGAGGCAGGTTCACCATGACCATAAACTAGGTGATAGTGGAAACAAACCCACTAACTAGTGTGTTGAGGCAGGTTCACCATGACCATAAACTAGGTGATAGTGGAAACAAACCCACTAACTACTGTGTTGAGGCAGGTTCACCATGACCATAAACTAGGTGATAGTGGAAACAAACCCACTAACTAGTGTGTTGAGGCAGGTTCACCGTGACCATAAACTAGGTGATAGTGGAAACAAACCCACTAACTAGTGTGTTGAGGCAGGTTCACCGTGACCATAAACTAGGTGATAGTGGAAACAAACCCACTAACTAGTGTGTTGAGGCAGGTTCACCGTGACCATAAACTAGGTGATAGTGGAAACAAACCCACTAACTAGTGTGTTGAGGCAGGTTCACCGTGACCATAAACTAGGTGATAGTGGAAACAAACCCACTAACTACTGTGTTGAGGCAGGTTCACCGTGACCATAAACTAGGTGATAGTGGAAACAAACCCACTAACTAGTGTGTTGAGGCAGGTTCACCGTGACCATAAACTAGGTGATAGTGGAAACAAACCCACTAACTAGTGTGTTGAGGCAGGTTCACCGTGACCATAAACTAAGTGATAGTGGAAACAAACCCACTAACTAGTGTGTTGAGGCAGGTTCACCGTGACCATAAACTAGGTGATAGTGGAAACAAACCCACTAACTAGTGTGTTGAGGCAGGTTCACCGTGACCATAAACTAGGTGATAGTGGAAACAAACCCACTAACTAGTGTGTTGAGGCAGGTTCACCGTGACCATAAACTAGGTGATAGTGGAAACAAACCCACTAACTAGTGTGTTGAGGCAGGTTCACCATGACCATAAACTAGGTGATAGTGGAAACAAACCCACTAACTAGTGTGTTGAGGCAGGTTCACCGTGACCATAAACTAAGTGATAGTGGAAACAAACCCACTAACTAGTGTGTTGAGGCAGGTTCACCGTGACCATAAACTAGGTGACAGTGGAAACAAACCCACTAACTAGTGTGTTGAGGCAGGTTCACCGTGACCATAAACTAGGTGACAGTGGAAACAAACCCACTAACTACTGTGTTGAGGCAGGTTCACCATGACCATAAACTAGGTGATAGTGGAAACAAACCCACTAACTAGTGTGTTGAGGCAGGTTCACCGTGACCATAAACTAAGTGATAGTGGAAACAAACCCACTAACTAGTGTGTTGAGGCAGGTTCACCGTGACCATAAACTAGGTGATAGTGGAAACAAACCCACTAACTAGTGTGTTGAGGCAGGTTCACCATGACCATAAACTAGGTGATAGTGGAAACAAACCCACTAACTACTGTGTTGAGGCAGGTTCACCGTGACCATAAACTAGGTGATAGTGGAAACAAACCCACTAACTAGTGTGTTGAGGCAGGTTCACCGTGACCATAAACTAGGTGACAGTGGAAACAAACCCACTAACTACTGTGTTGAGGCAGGTTCACCGTGACCATAAACTAGGTGACAGTGGAAACAAACCCACTAACTAATGTGTTGAGGCAGGTTCACCGTGACCATAAACTAGGTGATAGTGGAAACAAACCCACTAACTAGTGTGTTGAGGCAGGTTCCCCATCTTCCCACCTTAGCTTGCATCCAACCTACACTTTTTCAAAAACTCTTTATCTTCACAGTTCAGTTATGGGTCACATCAATATAATACACTAAAACTCACTATTTTCAACATTTTACATGACTAGTGAATCATTTAGCAAGACACTCATATCCAGAGCATCTTATAGACGGTACCATTCAGTTTAGCAGCAAAACAACCACATATCACAGTCAAGATCAAAGCGTGATTCATTACTTCTGTTCTGTGTTGAATTTAAAAAAAACTTTATCGCTCCCCCCAGAGGGTAAACGTGATAACCTTGTCTAATGTCTTGTCAGGAGGTGCTATCCTGGTGTCTCCTCCTAAGATGGAGGCTAACGGTTGGGTGAAGAGAAGTGAACCTCCGTTGGGTAAAACCCGTTCCCCATTTAAACACCTCTCTCTGGCCTCGCCACAACGAGCAGTCAGACAGGTAACACTCTACACCGCTGGATATTGGGATAGTGGGTAGAGCTTCTCCTTGGTGATAAGATACATCTTGTAGTGTTTATAGGCAGGGTTACTGTAAAAACACGTTGTGATAACTGCTGTGCTGATGTAAAAAAAAAAAAGCTTTATAAATCGATTTGATTGATTGATTGTATTTGCCAGTGGTTGGACTAAGATAAGAACATTGTCCCGGGCTGGTTGTATGCCTACGTCTGGTTAATACTATCTGTGTTACAGATGCCTCTAGTCTGGTTAATACTATCTGTGTTACAGATGCCTCTAGTCTGGTTAATACTATCTGTGTTACAGATGCCTCTAGTCTGGTTAATACTATCTGTGTTACAGATGCCTCTAGTCTGGTTAATGCTATCTGTGTTACAGATGCCTCTAGTCTGGTTAATACTATCTGTGTTACAGATGCCTCTAGTCTGGTTAATGCTATCTGTGTTACAGATGCCTCTAGTCTGGTTAATACTATCTGTGTTACAGATGCCTCTAGTCTGGTTAATGCTATCTGTGTTACAGATGCCTCTAGTCTGGTTAATACTATCTGTGTTACAGATGCCTCTAGTCTGGTTAATACTATCTGTGTTACAGATGCCTCTAGTCTGGTTAATACTATCTGTGTTACAGATGCCTCTAGTCTGGTTAATGCTATCTGTGTTACAGATGCCTCTAGTCTGGTTAATACTATCTGTGTTACAGATGCCTCTAGTCTGGTTAATACTATCTGTGTTATAGATGCCTCTAGTCTGGTTAATGCTATCTGTGTTACAGATGCCTCTAGTCTGGTTAATACTATCTGTGTTACAGATGCCTCTAGTCTGGTTAATACTATCTGTGTTACAGATGCCTCTAGTCTGGTTAATGCTATCTGTGTTACAGATGCCTCTAGTCTGGTTAATGCTATCTGTGTTACAGATGCCTCTAGTCTTGTTAATGCTATCTGTGTTACAGATGCCTCTAGTCTGGTTAATGCTATCTGTGTTATAGATGCCTCTAGTCTGGTTAATACTATCTGTGTTACAGATGCCTCTAGTCTGGTTAATGCTATCTGTGTTATAGATGCCTCTAGTCTGGTTAATACTATCTGTGTTACAGATGCCTCTAGTCTGGTTAATGCTATCTGTGTTACAGATGCCTCTAGTCTGGTTAATACTATCTGTGTTACAGATGCCTCTAGTCTGGTTAATACTATCTGTGTTATAGATGCCTCTAGTCTGGTTAATGCTATCTGTGTTACAGATGCCTCTAGTCTGGTTAATACTATCTGTGTTACAGATGCCTCTAGTCTGGTTAATACTATCTGTGTTACAGATGCCTCTAGTCTGGTTAATGCTATCTGTGTTACAGATGCCTCTAGTCTGGTTAATACTATCTGTGTTACAGATGCCTCTAGTCTGGTTAATACTATCTGTGTTACAGATGCCTCTAGTCTTGTTAATGCTATCTGTGTTACAGATGCCTCTAGTCTGGTTAATACTATCTGTGTTACAGATGCCTCTAGTCTGGTTAATACTATCTGTGTTACAGATGCCTCTAGTCTGGTTAATGCTATCTGTGTTACAGATGCCTCTAGTCTGGTTAATGCTATCTGTGTTACAGATGCCTCTAGTCTGGTTAATGCTATCTGTGTTATAGATGCCTCTAGTCTGGTTAATGCTATCTGTGTTACAGATGCCTCTAGTCTGGTTAATACTATCTGTGTTACAGATGCCTCTAGTCTGGTTAATACTATCTGTGTTATAGATGCCTCTAGTCTGGTTAATACTATCTGTGTTATAGATGCCTCTAGTCTGGTTAATACTATCTGTGTTACAGATGCCTCTAGTCTGGTTAATGCTATCTGTGTTACAGATGCCTCTAGTCTTGTTAATGCTATCTGTGTTACAGATGCCTCTAGTCTGGTTAATGCTATCTGTGTTACAGATGCCTCTAGTCTGGTTAATACTATCTGTGTTACAGATGCCTCTAGTCTGGTTAATACTATCTGTGTTACAGATGCCTCTAGTCTGGTTAATGCTATCTGTGTTATAGATGCCTCTAGTCTGGTTAATGCTATCTGTGTTACAGATGCCTCTAGTCTGGTTAATACTATCTGTGTTATAGATGCCTCTAGTCTGGTTAATGCTATCTGTGTTACAGATGCCTCTAGTCTGGTTAATGCTATCTGTGTTACAGATGCCTCTAGTCTTGTTAATGCTATCTGTGTTACAGATGCCTCTAGTCTGGTTAATGCTATCTGTGTTACAGATGCCTCTAGTCTGGTTAATACTATCTGTGTTATAGATGCCTCTAGTCTGGTTAATACTATCTGTGTTACAGATGCCTCTAGTCTGGTTAATACTATCTGTGTTACAGATGCCTCTAGTCTGGTTAATACTATCTGTGTTATAGATGCCTCTAGTCTGGTTAATACTATCTGTGTTACAGATGCCTCTAGTCTGGTTAATACTATCTGTGTTATAGATGCCTCTAGTCTGGTTAATGCTATCTGTGTTACAGATGCCTCTAGTCTGGTTAATGCTATCTGTGTTACAGATGCCTCTAGTCTTGTTAATGCTATCTGTGTTACAGATGCCTCTAGTCTGGTTAATGCTATCTGTGTTACAGATGCCTCTAGTCTGGTTAATGCTATCTGTGTTACAGATGCCTCTAGTCTGGTTAGTTAGTGAATATGATGTTGTGTCTCGATCAGAATGAGGAGAGGAACCAGCCCCAGTCCTCTCCAGCAGCAGGGGTGGCCACTGTGGACCCTCTCCCCCTGAGAGGGGACTCCTGGTCGGGGGAGACCTCTCCAGAGTACCCCCCTGATCCTCCACCGGAGGTCAAACCCTCCCGTAAACGCACAACCAGCGGACGACCCAACTCCGCCGTTCCTCCACCTGTTAACCGCATCCAGGGGACGCTCAGAGACCCAGAGTTCCAGCATAACGGTAACTATCCTTAGGACCAACTAGTACCTACTGTAGTAGTGTGATACTATCTGTCATAATGATAACTATCCTTAGGACCAACTAGTACCTACTGTAGTAGTGTGGTACCATTTGTCATAACGGTAACTATCCTGATACCTACTGGTTCCAACTGGTACCTACTGGTTCCAACTAGTACCTACTGTAGTAGTGTGGTACTATTTGTCATAACGGTAACTATCCTGATACCTACTGTAGTAGTGTGATACTATCTGTCATCATGGTAACTATCCTGATACCTACTGTAGTAGTGTGGTACTATCTGTCATCATGGTAACTATCCTGGTACCTACTGTAGTAGTGTGGTACTATCTGTCATCATGGTAACTGTCCTGGTACCTACTGTAGTAGTGTGGTACTATCTGTCATCATGGTAACTATCCTGGTACCTACTGTAGTAGTGTGATACTATCTGTCATCATGGTAACTATCCTGGTACCTACTGTAGTAGTGTGGTACTATCTGTCATCATGGTAACTATCCTGATACCTACTGTAGTAGTGTGGTACTATCTGTCATCATGGTAACTATCCTGGTACCTACTGTAGTAGTGTGATACTATCTGTCATCATGGTAACTATCCTGATACCTACTGTAGTAGTGTGATACTATCTGTCATCATGGTAACTATCCTGGTACCTACTGGTTCCAACTGGTACCTACTGTAGTAGTGTGGTACTATCTGTCATCATGGTAACTATCCTGGTACCTACTGTAGTAGTGTGATACTATCTGTCATCATGGTAACTATCCTGGTACCTACTGTAGTAGTGTGGTACTATCTGTCATCATGGTAACTATCCTGGTACCTACTGTAGTAGTGTGATACTATCTGTCATCATGGTAACTATCCTGGTACCTACTGTAGTAGTGTGGTACTATCTGTCATCATGGTAACTATCCTGGTACCTACTGTAGTAGTGTGGTCATATCTGTCATCATGGTAACTATCCTGATACCTACTGGTTCCAACTGGTACCTACTGGTTCCAACTGATACCTACTGTAGTAGTGTGGTACTATCTGTCATCATGGTAACTATCCTGATACCTACTGTAGTAGTGTGGTACTATCTGTCATCATGGTAACTGTCCTGGTACCTACTGTAGTAGTGTGATACTATCTGTCATCATGGTAACTATCCTGGTACCTACTGTAGTAGTGTGATACTATCTGTCATCATGGTAACTATCCTGATACCTACTGTAGTAGTGTGGTACTATCTGTCATCATGGTAACTATCCTGGTACCTACTGTAGTAGTGTGATACTATCTGTCATCATGGTAACTATCCTGATACCTACTGTAGTAGTGTGGTACTATCTGTCATCATGGTAACTATCCTGGTACCTACTGTAGTAGTGTGATACTATCTGTCATCATGGTAACTATCCTGGTACCTACTGTAGTAGTGTGGTACTATCTGTCATCATGGTAACTATCCTGATACCTACTGTAGTAGTGTGGTACTATCTGTCATCATGGTAACTGTCCTGGTACCTACTGTAGTAGTGTGGTACTATCTGTCATCATGGTAACTATCCTGGTACCTACTGTAGTAGTGTGGTACTATCTGTCACCATGCTAACTATCCTGGTACCTACTGTAGTAGTGTGGTCATATCTGTCATCATGGTAACTATCCTGGTACCTACTGTAGTAGTGTGGTACTATCTGTCACCATGGTAACTATCCTGGTACCTACTGTAGTAGTGTGGTCATATCTGTCATCATGGTAACTGTCCTGGTACCTACTGGTTCCAACTGGTACCTACTGTAGTAGTGTGGTATTATCTGTCATCATGGTAATTATCCTGGTACCTACTGGTTCCAACTGGTACCTACTGTAGTAGTGTGGTACTATCTGTCATCATGGTAACTGTCCTGGTACCTACTGTAGTAGTGTGGTTCTATCTGTCATCATGGTAACTATCCTGATACCTACTGTAGTAGTGTGGTACTATCTGTCATCATGGTAACTATCCTGGTACCTACTGTAGTAGTGTGGTACTATCTGTCATCATGGTAACTATCCTGGTACCTACTGGTTCCAACTAGTACCTACTGTAGTAGTGTGATACTATCTGTCATCATGGTAACTATCCTGGTACCTACTGTAGTAGTGTGGTACTATCTGTCATCATGGTAACTATCCTGGTACCTACTGGTTCCAACTGGTACCTACTGTAGTAGTGTGGTACTATCTGTCATCATGGTAACTATCCTGGTACCTACTGGTTCCAACTGGTACCTACTGTAGTAGTGTGGTACTATCTGTCATCATGGTAACTATCCTGGTACCTACTGTAGTAGTGTGATACTATCTGTCATCATGGTAACTATCCTGGTACCTACTGGTTCCAACTGGTACCTACTGTAGTAGTGTGATACTATCTGTCATCATGGTAACTATCCTGATACCTACTGTAGTAGTGTGATACTATCTGTCATCATGGTAACTATCCTGATACCTACTGTAGTAGTGTGATACTATCTGTCATCATGGTAACTATCCTGGTACCTACTGTAGTAGTGTGGTACTATCTGTCATCATGGTAACTGTCCTGGTACCTACTGTAGTAGTGTGATACTATCTGTCATCATGGTAACTGTCCTGGTACCTACTGTAGTAGTGTGGTACTATCTGTCATCATGGTAACTATCCTGGTACCTACTGTAGTAGTGTGATACTATCTGTCATCATGGTAACTGTCCTGGTACCTACTGTAGTAGTGTGATACTATCTGTCATCATGGTAACTATCCTGGTACCTACTGTAGTAGTGTGATACTATCTGTCATCATGGTAACTGTCCTGGTACCTACTGTAGTAGTGTGATACTATCTGTCATCATGGTAACTGTCCTGATACCTACTGTAGTAGTGTGGTACTATCTGGCATCATGGTAACTGTCCTGGTACCTACTGTAGTAGTGTGGTACTATCTGTCATCATGGTAACTATCCTGGTACCTACTGTAGTAGTGTGATACTATCTGTCATCATGGTAACTATCCTGGTACCTACTGTAGTAGTGTGGTACTATCTGTCATCATGGTAACTATCCTGATACCTACTGTAGTAGTGTGATACTATCTGTCATCATGGTAACTATCCTGGTACCTACTGGTTCCAACTGGTACCTACTGTAGTAGTGTGGTACTATCTGTCATCATGGTAACTATCCTGGTACCTACTGTAGTAGTGTGGTACTATCTGTCATCATGGTAACTATCCTGGTACCTACTGGTTCCAACTGGTACCTACTGTAGTAGTGTGGTACTATCTGTCATCATGGTAACTATCCTGGTACCTACTGTAGTAGTGTGGTACTATCTGTCATCATGGTAACTGTCCTGGTAGCTACTGTAGTAGTGTGGTACTATCTGTCATCATGGTAACTATCCTGGTACCTACTGTAGTAGTGTGGTACTATCTGTCATGGTAACTATCCTGGTACCTACTGTAGTAGTGTGGTACTATCTGTTATCATGGTAACTATCCTGGTACCTACTGGTTCCAACTGGTACCTACTGTAGTAGTGTGATACTATCTGTCATCATGGTAACTATCCTGGTACCTACTGTAGTAGTGTGGTACTATCTGTCATCATGGTAACTATCCTGGTACCTACTGGTACCTACTGTAGTAGTGTGATACTATCTGTCATCATGGTAACTATCCTGGTACCTACTGTAGTAGTGTGGTACTATCTGTCATCATGGTAACTATCCTGGTACCTACTGTAGTAGTGTGATACTATCTGTCATCATGGTAACTATCCTGGTACCTACTGTAGTAGTGTGGTACTATCTGTCATCATGGTAACTATCCTGGTACCTACTGTAGTAGTGTGGTACTATCTGTCATCATGGTAACTATCCTGATACCTACTGGTTCCAACTGGTACCTACTGGTTCCAACTGATACCTACTGTAGTAGTGTGATACTATCTGTCATCATGGTAACTATCCTGATACCTACTGTAGTAGTGTGGTACTATCTGTCATCATGGTAACTATCCTGGTACCTACTGTAGTAGTGTGATACTATCTGTCATCATGGTAACTATCCTGGTACCTACTGTAGTAGTGTGGTACTATCTGTCATCATGGTAACTATCCTGGTACCTACTGTAGTAGTGTGATACTATCTGTCATCATGGTAACTATCCTGATACCTACTGTAGTAGTGTGGTACTATCTGTCATCATGGTAACTGTCCTGGTACCTACTGTAGTAGTGTGATACTATCTGTCATCATGGTAACTATCCTGGTACCTACTGTAGTAGTGTGATACTATCTGTCATCATGGTAACTATCCTGATACCTACTGTAGTAGTGTGGTACTATCTGTCATCATGGTAACTATCCTGGTACCTACTGTAGTAGTGTGATACTATCTGTCATCATGGTAACTATCCTGATACCTACTGTAGTAGTGTGGTACTATCTGTCATCATGGTAACTATCCTGGTACCTACTGTAGTAGTGTGATACTATCTGTCATCATGGTAACTATCCTGGTACCTACTGTAGTAGTGTGGTACTATCTGTCATCATGGTAACTATCCTGATACCTACTGTAGTAGTGTGGTACTATCTGTCATCATGGTAACTGTCCTGGTACCTACTGTAGTAGTGTGATACTATCTGTCATCATGGTAACTGTCCTGATATCTACTGTAGTAGTGTGGTACTATCTGGCATCATGGTAACTGTCCTGGTACCTACTGTAGTAGTGTAGTAGTGTGGTACTATCTGTCATCATGGTAACTGTCCTGATACCTACTGTAGTAGTGTGATACTATCTGTCATCGTGGTAACTGTCCTGGTACCTACTGGTTCCAACTGGTACCTACTGTAGTAGTGTGGTACTATCTGTCATCATGGTAACTATCCTGGTACCTACTGTAGTAGTGTGGTACTATCTGTCATCATGGTAACTATCCTGGTACCTACTGGTTCCAACTGGTACCTACTGTAGTAGTGTGATACTATCTGTCATCATGGTAACTATCCTGATACCTACTGTAGTAGTGTGGTACTATCTGTCATCATGGTAACTATCCTGATACCTACTGTAGTAGTGTGGTACTATCTGTCATCATGGTAACTATCCTGGTACCTACTGTAGTAGTGTGGTACTATCTGTCATCATGGTAACTATCCTGATACCTACTGTAGTAGTGTGGTACTATCTGTCATCATGGTAACTATCCTGGTACCTACTGTAGTAGTGTGGTACTATCTGTCATCATGGTAACTATCCTGGTACCTACTGTAGTAGTGTGGTACTATCTGTCATCATGGTAACTATCCTGGTACCTACTGTAGTAGTGTGATACTATCTGTCATCATGGTAACTATCCTGGTACCTACTGTAGTAGTGTGATACTATCTGTCATCATGGTAACTATCCTGATACCTACTGTAGTAGTGTGATACTATCTGTCATCATGGTAACTATCCTGGTACCTACTGTAGTAGTGTGGTACTATCTGTCATCATGGTAACTATCCTGATACCTACTGTAGTAGTGTGGTACTATCTGTCATCATGGTAACTATCCTGGTACCTACTGTAGTAGTGTGGTACTATCTGTCATCATGGTAACTATCCTGGTACCTACTGTAGTAGTGTGGTACTATCTGTCATCATGGTAACTATCCTGATACCTACTGTAGTAGTGTGGTACTATCTGTCTACAAACAGCGTCAGCAGTTGAACTGAAAATCTAAATATAATTTCCTTGGTTTTTGACTGATCAAACCACTTTTACATTACTGGCATATGTGATGCTGTATCTGCAACTTTAGTTCAACCTGTGTGACGTAGTCCCATCACATCATCATCCTATAGTCATGGGCCAATCAAAACACTGCATTGCCTCATCAAAGACAGTTTAGGAGACTTACACGATCATATATATGTGACAATGAGCGTCATTTACCGTTGATGGGAGGTGTGTGTCAGGTTTCCGCCATCTCTACAGTATATAGGTCAGTCTGACTGAGTCCCTGTTGGGTTGGGTCTCTCTCTACTGCTGAGACATCTCTACAGTATATAGGTCAGTCTGACTGAGTCCCTGTGGGGTGGGGTCTCTGTCTGTTGCTGAGACATCTCTACAGTATATAGGTCAGTCTGACTGAGTCCCTGTGGGGTGGGGTCTCTCTCTACTGCTGAGACATCTCTACAGTATATAGGTCAGTCTGACTGAGTCCCTGTGGGGTGGGGTCTCTCTCTACTGCTGAGACATCTCTACAGTATATAGGTCAGTCTGACTGAGTCCCTGTGGGGTGGGGTCTCTCTCTACTGCTGAGACATCTCTACAGTATATAGGTCAGTCTGACTGAGTCCCTGTGGGGTGGGGTCTCTCTCTACTGCTGAGACATCTCTACAGTATATAGGTCAGTCTGACTGAGTCCCTGTGGGGTGGGGTCTCTCTCTACTGCTGAGACATCTCTACAGTATATAGGTCAGTCTGACTGAGTCCCTGTGGGGTGGGGTCTCTCTCTACTGCTGAGACATCTCTACAGTATATAGGTCAGTCTGACTGAGTCCCTGTGGGGTGGGGTCTCTCTCTACTGCTGAGACATCTCTACAGTATATAGGTCAGTCTGACTGAGTCCCTGTGGGGTGGGGTCTCTCTCTACTGCTGAGACATCTCTACAGTATATAGGTCAGTCTGACTGAGTCCCTGTGGGGTGGGGTCTCTCTCTACTGCTGAGACATCTCTACAGTATATAGGTCAGTCTGACTGAGTCCCTGTGGGGTGGGGTCTCTCTCTACTGCTGAGACATCTCTACAGTATATAGGTCAGTCTGACTGAGTCCCTGTGGGGTGGGGTCTCTCTCTACTGCTGAGACATCTCTACAGTATATAGGTCAGTCTGACTGAGTCCCTGTGGGGTGGGGTCTCTCTCTACTGCTGAGACATCTCTACAGTATATAGGTCAGTCTGACTGAGTCCCTGTGGGGTGGGGTCTCTCTCTACTGCTGAGACATCTCTACAGTATATAGGTCAGTCTGACTGAGTCCCTGTGGGGTGGGGTCTCTCTCTACTGCTGAGACATCTCTACAGTATATAGGTCAGTCTGACTGAGTCCCTGTGGGGTGGGGTCTCTTTCTACTGCTGAGACATCTCTACAGTATATAGGTCAGTCTGACTGAGTCCCTGTTGGGTTGGGTCTCTCTCTACTGCTGAGACATCTCTACAGTATATAGGTCAGTCTGACTGAGTCCCTGTGGGGTGGGGTCTCTGTCTGTCTGTCTGTCTGTCTGTCTGTCTGTCTGTCTGTCTGTCTGTCTGTCTGTCTGTCTGTCTGTCTGTCTGTCGCTCTCGCTTCTGTCTCTCTCTCTCTCTGTCTGTCTGTCTGTCTGTCTGTCTGTCTGTCTGTCTGTCTGTCTGTCTGTCGCTTCTGTCTGTCTGTCTGTCTGTCGCTTCTGTCTGTCTGTCTGTCTGTCTGTCTGTCTGTCTGTCTGTCTGTCTGTCTGTCTGTCTGTCTGTCTGTCTGTCTGTCTGTCTGTCTGTCTGTCTGTCTGTCTGTCTGTCTGTCTGTCTGTCTGTCTGTCTGTGTCTCTTCTCGCTCTCTCTACTGCTGAGACATCTTTACAGTTTGTGGCTTTTCTCAGCATATTCTACTGTTTATAAACAAAACCTGGTCCCAGATCTGTTTGTACTGTCCTGCCAAGTTGTCACTTCCAGGTTAGGTTAGTAAGTAGCATATACCCAGATCTGTTTCTACTGTCCTGTCAAGTTGTCACTTCCAGGTTAGGTTATGTAAGTAGCATAAACCCAGATCTGTTGCTGTCTCACCAACAGATCTGCCACCAGGCTACCTGTTGAATAGCATAACCTGGACGTGAGCAGGAAACAGAGTTGTAGTCCGCTCCTCATTCCTTCCCGCCAGCCCAGATATTGTCTAGTGTTGTAGTTCCTAGCTGCTTCTTTCTCCTCAGGACAAAAGATACAGAAGTCGATGCCAGGGTATCACAATTGGGGGAATTCCTTTTCTCTCTCCCAGAGTCCTTCACCTCTTTCTCTTCCTCACATCTCCCTCCATTCCTGACTCCACTCCAGAACCCCCCCACCCCCCCATTCAGTTTATTTTCAAAATAATAGGCCTACACCTGAGGTAGAAACACCTGAGGTAAAAACACCTGAGGTAGAAACACCTGAGGTAAAAACACCTGAGGTAGAAACACCTGAGGTAGAAACACCTGGGGTAGAAACACCTGGGGTAGAAACACCTGGGGTAAGAAACACCTGGGGTAAGAAACACCTGGGGTAGAAACACCTGGGGTAGAAACACCTGGGGTAAGAAACACCTGGGGTAAGAAACACCTGGGGTAAGAAACACCTGGGGTAGAAACACCTGGGGTAGAAACACCTGGGGTAAGAAACACCTGGGGTAGAAACACCTGGGGTAGAAACACCTGGGGTAGAAACACCTGGGGTAAGAAACACCTGGGGTAAGAAACACCTGGGGTAAGAAACACCTGGGGTAAGAAACTACTATTGAGTTGATTGGAAGACAACAGACTATAACTGCAGCAGTATTGTGCATCATGTGTAATAACATGGAACGCTAAAATGTACTGTTATCTAGGCATTTACATGTACCCCCTAAACAACAACAACTAACAGAACAGGTGTCCATTGTCTTCTCTACTCCAGGTAATTTAGGCCTGAGGACGTCTGAGCTGCTGCTGTGTCCTGGTGGTGGCTGTGGAACTGATGATGAAGGTAATGTAGCAGCAACAAGCTTCTTCACATTAGTCTGATGATGAAGGTAATGTAGCAGCAACAAGCTTCTTCACATTAGTCTGATAATGAAGGTAATGTAGCAGCAACAAGCTTCTTCACATTAGTCTGATGATGAAGGTAATGTAGCAGCAACAAGCTTCTTCACATTAGTCTGATGATGAAGGTAATGTAGCAGCAACAAGCTTCTTCACATTAGTCTGATAATGAAGGTAATGTAGCAGCAACAAGCTTCTTCACATTAGTCTGATGATGAAGGTAATGTAGCAGCAACAAGCTTCTTCACATTAGTCTGATAATATGTACATTTTCTGGTTCATTTAGAAACCTAAACTTAGATATGTGTTTTTGGTTGTTGAATCAATTAGACATGCCCATTTCAGGCTTATAAATATGTATTTTATTTTTTATCTGGCTAACTCCTTTACCCTGTTTTGTAGTATGTCCTGGACTACTGGATAAGTTAAAGCTCAGTTTATCACAAGTAGACTAACTAGGCTGATGTTGGTCTTCAGTGTTAAAGTCAGGCTTAGGGGTAATTTCAGTGTTAAAGTCAGGCTTAGGGGTAATTTCAGTGTTAAAGTCAGGCTTAGGGGTAATTTCAGTGTTACAGGCAGGCTCAGGTGTAATTTCACTGTTAAAGTCAGGCTCAGGGGTAATTTCAGTGTTAAAGGCAGGCTCAGGGGTAATTTCACTGTTAAAGTCAGGCTTAGGGGTAATTTCAGTGTTACAGGCAGGCTCAGGTGTAATTTTAGTGTTAAAGGCAGGCTTAGGGGTAATTTCAGTGTTACAGTCAGGCTCAGGGGTAATTTCAGTGTTAAAGTCTTGATACAAGGGAAGTGACACCCCCTCTTACACTAAATAAAATGAGACATTTGCTTCAACATCTCCATGACATAAAACACAAAGGACAGCTGAGGTTCTAAATCTTTGGGAGTCAGCTGATCACTCTCTCCCCGACCTGGCTAACCTCTGACCCCTGACCCTTGGTGACCCTCCAGATGACAGGATGTCCCAGATCTCATCCAGGTCAGCAGCGTCCTGCTCCATGGCCTCCCAGGTCCTGGACCGAGCCCAGAGGAGGAAAGACCACTTCTGGGGGAAGAGATAACAGGAAGCACTGACCCCCCCTCACAATGCATCCCAAATTGAACCCTATTCCCTATGTAGTGCACTACTGTTAAGAGGAGGAAGGGTGACTTCTGGAGGAAGAGATAATAGGAAGCACTGACCCCCCCTCACAATGCATCCCAAATGGAACCCTATTCCCTATGTAGTGCACTACTGTTAAGAGGAGGAAGGGTGACTTCTGGAGGAAGAGATAATAGGAAGCACTGACCCCCCCTCACAATGTATTCCAAATGGAACCCTATTCCCTATGTAGTGCACTACTGTTAAGAGGAGGAAGGATGACTTCTGGGGGAAGAGATAACACCACTGACACTTACTATGTCCTAAACAGCACCCTAATCCCTATGTAGTGCACTACCTTTGTCTCTGAGGGACGATATGACAACACTGACACACACTATGTCCTAAACAGCACCCTAGTCCCTATGTAGTGCACTACCTTTGTCTCTGAGGGAAGATATGACAACACTGACACACACTATGTCCTAAACAGCACCCTAGTCCCTATGTAGTGCACTACCTTTGTCTCTGAGGGAAGATATGACAACACTGACACACACTATGTCCTAAACAGCACCCTATTCCCTATGTAGTGCACTACCTTGGGCCAGACCCTTGAGAGGAATATATTGGGGACAGGGTGTGATGTCAACAGTGACAGTAGCTTCACAGCCTATAGCCCAACCACTGGAGATAGGAAGACAATCAATTGTTATGGGTTTATATAACCAGAGTGTCCAGACTACTAGACTGAATCTGGGTTTATATAACCAGAGTGTCCAGACTACTAGACTGAATCTGGGTTTATATGACCAGAGTGTCCAGACTACTAGACTGAATCTGGGTTTATATAACCAGAGTGTCCAGACTACTAGGGTGAATCTGGGTTTATATAACCAGAGTGTCCAGACTACTAGACTGAATCTGGGTTTATATGACCAGAGTGTCCAGACTACTAGGGTGAATCTGGGTTTATATGACCAGAGTGTCCAGACTACTAGACTGAATCTGGGTTTATATAACCAGAGTGTCCAGACTACTAGACTGAATCTGGGTTTATATAACCAGAGTGTCCAGACTACTAGGGTGAATCTGGGTTTATATGACCAGAGTGTCCAGACTACTAGGGTGAATCTGGGTTTATATAACCAGAGTGTCCAGACTACTAGGCTGAATCTGGGTTTATATGACCAGAGTGTCCAGACTACTAGGGTGAATCTGGGTTTATATAACCAGAGTGTCCAGACTACTAGACTGAATCTGGGTTTATATAACCAGAGTGTCCAGACTACTAGGGTGAATCTGGGTTTATATAACCAGAGTGTCCAGACTACTAGGGTGAATCTGGGTTTATATAACCAGAGTGTCCAGACTACTAGACTGAATCTGGGTTTATAGAACCAGAGTGTCCAGACTACTAGGGTGAATCTGGGTTTATATAACCAGAGTGTCCAGACTACTAGGTTGAGTCTGGGTTTATATGACCAGAGTGTCCAGACTACTAGGGTGAATCTGGGTTTATATGACCAGAGTGTCCAGACTACTAGACTGAATCTGGGTTTATATAACCAGAGTGTCCAGACTACTAGGGTGAATCTGGGTTTATATGACCAGAGTGTCCAGACTACTAGACTGAATCTGGGTTTATATAACCAGAGTGTCCAGACTACTAGACTGAATCTGGGTTTATATAACCAGTGTCCAGACTACTAGGTTGAGTCTGGGTTTATATGACCAGAGTGTCCAGACTACTAGGGTGAATCTGGGTTTATATAACCAGAGTGTCCAGACTACTAGACTGAATCTGGGTTTATATAACCAGAGTGTCCAGACTACTAGGGTGAATCTGGGTTTCTATAACCAGAGTGTCCAGACTACTAGGGTGAATCTGGGTTTATATGACCAGAGTGTCCAGACTACTAGGGTGAGTCTGGGTTTATATGACCAGTGTCCAGACTACTAGGGTGAATCTGGGTTTATATGACCAGAGTGTCCAGACTACTAGGGTGAATCTGGGTTTCTATGACCAGCGTGTCCAGACTACTAGACTGAATCTGGGTTTATATAACCAGAGTGTCCAGACTGCTAGGCTGAATCTGGGTTGATGTAACCAGAGTGTCTGGGAAACCGTCCCTATTCTTTATGAATTTAGTTGACATGTTTTGTAATAATGTATTGAATGAAGTGTAAAGAACTAGGTTTTATATTTATTTTAAATGATTTAGTATTTTATACGGAGAACTACTTTTTTTATTGTAATTGATATTTTTACTGTATTATCAATTCTGCATTGTTCATATATTTCTTGATACACTATCCTTGTTGGAACGTGAATTATGCACTACCACTGCTACTACGAATCAACATTGATGCAATTGAAACATGTTGTATAAGTTTGAATAAGAGATGCACTGTGTGTTTGAATACAACAACTATTGAGAGGAAATTATTAAATAAATGTTGGAACAGTCAGTATCCATTAGCTATCTCATTGACTTCGTGTACATAGAATACGTTTGTAGTAATTCACTGCGATATTGTTGTTCCGTGGGTGATGAACGTGCTTCATTTCATCAACATGTGATTGACTGCTTCCCAAATAGCACCCTATTAACAGAGCCCTCAGAAGATATTCACACCCCTTGACTTTTTCCACATTTTGTTGTCTTGCAGCGTGAGTTTAACATGGATTAAATTGAGATTTTGTGTGACTGTCCCAACACACAATACCCCATAATATCATAGTAGAATTTGAATTTATACAAATAAAAAATTGAAATGTCTTGATTAAATAAGTATTCAAACCCTTTGTTATGGCAAGGCTAAATTAGTTCAGGAGTATAAATTAGTTCAGGAGTATAAATGTGCTTAACAAGTCACATAAGAAGTTGCCTGACCTCACTCTGTGTGCAATAATAGTGTTTAAACATGATTTTTAAATGACTACCTCATCTCTGTACCCCACACATACAATTATATGTAAGGTCCATCAGTCGAGCAGGGAATTTCAAACACAGATTCAACCACGAAGACCAGGGAGGTTTTCCAATGCCTCCCAAAGAAGGGCACCTATTGGTAGATGGGTATAAATAAATAAAAGCAGACATTGAATAACCCTTTGAGAATTGTGAAGTTATTTATTTCACTTTGGAAGGTGTATCAATACACCCAGTCACTACAAAGATACAGGCGTCCTTCCTAACTCAGTTGCCAGAGAGGAAGGAAACTGCTCGGGGATTTCACAAAGAGGCCAATGATGACTTTAAAACAGTTACAGAGTTTAATTGCTGTGATAGGAGAAAACTGAGGATGGATCAACAACATTGTAGTTACTCCACAATACCGACCTAAATCACAGAGGGAAAAGAAGAAAGCCTGTACAGAATAAAAAATATTCAAAAACATGCACCTTGTTTGCAATATGGCACTAAAGTAATACTGCAAAAAATGTGGCGAAGAAATTAACTTTGTCTTGAATACAAAGTGTTATGTTCAGGGCAAATCCATCACATCAATGAATACCACTCTTCATATTTTTAAGCATGATGGTGGCTGCATCATGTTATGGGTATGCTTGTCATCGGCACAGACTAGGGAGTTTTTTAGGATAAAAAATGTCATCCTAGAGGAAAACCTGGATCAGTCTGCTTTCCACCAGACACTGGGAGATCCATGCACCTTTCAGCAGGACAGTAACCTACAACACAAGGTCAAATATACACTGGACTTACTTACCAAGATGACATTGAATGTTCCTGAGTTGCCTAGTTACAGTTTTGACTTAAATCGGCTTGGAAATCTCTGGCAAGACTTGAAAATGGCTACCTTGCAATGATCAACAACCAACTTGACAGATCTTTAAGAATTTTAAATGTTGTACAATCCAGGTGTGCAAAGCTCTCAGAGACTTACCCAGAAAGACTCACAGCTGTAATCACTGATTTCAACATGTATTTACTCAGAGGTGGGAATACTTATGTAAGTTTGATATTTTTGTATTTAATTTTCAATAAATCTGCAAAAATTTCATTATTTGTCATTATGGGATAGATGTGTGAGAAACAAAATACATTTAATTAACTTTGAATTCAGGCTGTAACGCAACAAAACGTGCAATAAGTGAAGAGGTATGAATACCTTCTGATGGCATTACTTTTGACCAAGAACCATGGTTGGTCTGTCATACCCAGGTAACAGGTCATTTACCAGGAAGGAACCATGGTTGGTCTGACATACCCAGGTAACAGGTCATTTACCAGGAAGGAACCATGGTTGGTCTGACATACCCAGGTAACAGGTCATTTACCAGGAAGGAACCATGGTTGGTCTGACATACCCAGGTAACAGGTCATTTACCAGGAAGGAACCATGGTTGGTCTGACATACCCAGGTAACAGGTCATTTACCAGGAAGGAACCATGGTTGGTCTGACATACCCAGGTAACAGGTCATTTACCAGGAAGGAACCATGGTTGGTCTGACATACCCAGGTAACAGGTCATTTACCAGGAAGGAACCATGGTTGGTCTGACATACCCATGTAATAGTCAGGTAACAGTCATCAGGTAATATAACCAGGTAACAGCCCATGATGTGTGGCTCAGTGAAAACACACTGGTTTATCCCTCATGCCCATTTCAATGTTGTATGACATGGTACTCCGTACAATGACGCATGAAAACAGCTTTCATAAGATAACACATGGAACAATATGGCCGACACTGGTCTGCTTAAAAAAAAAAAACTCCCGCTGTGTTTGAGGATAGTTGCTCACCCTCCGGCCAATAACAAGGGAAAATGCCCCGAGTTGTGAAAGAGCCTAGTGGTTTCCTCTATGGCTGAACAAAGGTAGTGTCCAAAATGGCACCCTATTCCTTATATAGTGCACTACTTCTGACCAGAGCCTTATGGGCCCTGTTCAAAAGTAGTGCACTACATAGGGAATAGGGTGCCATTTGGGATGAACCCAAGCTCTCAGAGGGTCACTTGGCAACTCCTGTGTGCTGAATCTGCCTCAATCTGTCTCAAGTGCACCAGCTCTCCTTTATTGGGTTAAGTTCCAAATGGTACCCTATTCACTACATAGTGGACTACTTATGACCAGAGCCTTATGGGCCCTGTTCAAAAAGTAGTGCACTATAGAGGGAATAAGGTGCCATTTGGACTGCGGGATATGATCTACTGTAAACATCATGATGTGTGTAGAGCCTGGGCCTGAACGGTTGATCTGTTTGCAGTGTTGTCATATATTTCATTTCATCAAGGGGAATTTACAGTTAGCGTTATACACTTACTCTATCGGGTGTTCCAGCATCCTAAACCACTTGAGGAGAACTAAACTGACGCAATCAGTTCAAATATGAATTAACTGGGTGATGTAGGCACAACATCCAGAACCTTGGCCATCAGTTCTCTTTTTGACGAATGACTGATTCCACGTCACTCATTTAGGAACACACATTTATTTATCTTATATGTCATCTTTTTGTCCATAAATCAACTTCCCTTTTTTTCTGCCTATTATGTTATTTTTGTGTACATTTCTGTATAGTTTTGCAATTCGGTGTAATAACGTTGACCTGGTTAACCCAGGTAGGGAGGCCGGAAGGGAGGGGGGATACCCGCGGATTGACCTGAATGCAGAGAAAGGAACCACAATGACGTCTCCAAGACAATATAAATACTGTCCCTACCAGGTAGAAAACATGACAACCTACCAAACCAACCCGCAAGGTAAGCAGCCTAATCTGCGATCTTGGTTGTAGTATTACAACAGGTCTCTCTTGTTAAATAGATTTATGATCACCTGTAGCGTGTATTTTCTATCAATGGGATTAGATAAGGCTGACCTAAATCAAAACATGTTATCTGACTGTAATTTATTCTTTCCAGGTGAACTGTGATATTTTCGCATTATTATTCAAACGAAGAAAGACAAATCTCCCGGAGCCAATATGAAGTTCAGTACGGTCCAACTCGTAGCCGCTGTGGTAGTGGTGATGAGCGTCTGTCTGCTGCGCGAATCCGTGGCGCACTCCATCCATCGCCCGCTCAGCGCCCCCCTGCACAGCGCGGATACCGACACCATGGTACAGCTGGTGGCTCAACATGTAAGTTCCTTTATCATATTTCATATTCCATAATGACTTATAATTGTAGGACTAAACTAAATATATTCTATTTGTAGAACTAATAGCTTATTATTTAGTCCTTTTATGCGGGTTTATGTAATTATGATTATGACTTTAAAACGCCTAATAATACGATTCCTGTCTGTTTCAACAGGCGCAGAGTTCTGACACCGATACGGACACTAAACTGATGCCAGACATCGATACTAAAAAGGTCTGTCTATTAAACCAATGAGTAATGTCATGTTAATCCATGTCTAGCTACATTATTTCACAGCTTGGTGTTAAATGGTATTTAGTTTAGTGTTGTATGTTCTATGTCTACCACCTGATGCAGCTGTAGACAATACTAATCATATCATACTAATGAATTGATGCCCTTTGAACTGAACTTTGAACTGATGTCTCCAATGGCAGAACCACAGAGACATCTGCTGCCTGCATGCTAACATCCTGGACTTCTACCTGAGTAACATCCTGACCACTAAGGAGAAGCAGGACAAGCATCATCCTAAACTCCCTGCCCTGAAGGAAGACTTGGCCCGAGTCAGCAGAGACCTGAAGGAACACGGCTGTGTAAGTTCTCCTCTCTGTCGTCTGCTTCACCTACACTCCTTTGTTTCATCCCCCTCTCTCTTCATCCATTCTTTACCTTTTCAACACACTCCTTTGTTTCATCCCCCTCTCTCTTCATCCATTCTTTACCGTTTCAACACACTCCTATGTTTCACTCTGTCTGTCTGTCTGTCTGTCTGTCTGTCTGTCTGTCTGTCTGTCTGTCTGTCTGTCTGTCTGTCTGTCTGTCTGTCTGTCTGTCTGTCTGTCTGTCTGTCTGTCTGTCTCTCTCTCTCTCTCTCTCTCTCTCTCTCTCTCTCTCTCTCTCTCTCTCTCTCTCTCTCTCTCTCTCTCTCTCTCTCTCTCTCTCTCTCTCTCTCTCTCTCTCTCTCTCTCTCTCTCTCTCTCTCTCTCTCTTCGTCTCTCCTCTCTCTCTGTGTCAGAGATCTGAAGTGTGATATTGTGTAGAGATGGTGTTTATATCACTCAGGGAAAGGGACTGATTTTCCCTCTCTTTCTTCTAGGCTATTAAACACTACAATGACCACCACCACAGCATTGCTTTCCGCAAGAAGTTGGCAGAGGTAATTCTCCATTATACCTGTACAGACTTGATCATTTTCATACGTGTCACAAAGAAACATGACAAACAAAGTTATGAACAAGAGTTAATGCATTAATCCAAGTTAAAATGAATCCATTGAACATTTGATTGAATGTGACCTTTGTCTAAAACCCCATTGTTTTTGGTTTCTTGTTTCAGATGGAGGAGGGGAAAGGGATAAAGAAAGCCATTGGAGAGATTGACATCCTCTTCACCTTCCTGAAAGACTTCTGTGTGCACGCCTAGATCCAAATACAGGATTCAAATACATCCTATATCATCACATAGAGATGTACATCTAGATCCAACACATCTATATCATCACATAGAGATGTACATCTAGATCCAACACATCTATATCATCACATAGAGATGTACATCTAGATCCAACACATCTATATCATCACATAGAGATGTACATCTAGATCCAACACATCTATATCATCACATAGAGATGTACATCTAGATTTTAGTCATGCTATGTTTCTGTACCTTATATCTTATAAGGATATTGTGTTTTTTTGTATTCATTTTGCATTGCTTATTTATTATTGATCTGTTTATTGTTGTTACTAAGAAACATGCAAACTGGTGAAATGTATTTCAAATGCATCACGAATCTGTTCACATCAAATGAGCAGGGTCTTGAGCATTTCATATGTAGCCACATTGTGGCCCTTACTTTCTACATCTTGTGCTGGACACAATAATAATATTATATTTATTAAGCTTTTTGGAGAATATATTTAAACAGAGAATTTATTCAATTTTTAAGTTATTGTCATTGTTAAATTATTATGAAATGTTTAAGTTATTTATACATCTATTGAGCAAATATGTATTTTGTTATAAAGTGATTGTATTTATATAGGAAGTGAATGCAGCTGTCTGTAACATGGGGAAATGTATTGAATTTGCCACAGTGTTTGTTACCTAAGATTCCTGAAATAAAAAACTTTTCAAAAGCACATTCTTCTTGCCAAATATATTATTGTGTCTTTACACAGTGTACGTTATAGACTTAGACAGTAGTAGAATAACTTTACATGTGTACAGCAGTAGTTATATAGGAGAAGCCTTGACTAGAATACAGTGTAGACTTAGACAGAGGTAGAATAACTGTATTTTTCCAGAACGATCTTTATTTTTGGTGGCAGACACTGAAAAAACAAACACGTTAAATTTACACATTCAGCACATACATATAGAAATCTACTTCCCATACAAATACATTGTTCACTGTGTACAGCGACCACAGAGCAACGTTTAAGGGTGAATTCATCAATAAATGGTTCCTAAATTGATTGGGCCAGTTTCCCGGAGATTCTCCATTGAGTCCAGTACTAGACGTAATCTGTGTCCGGAAAACATCTACAGACTGTGATATAGAAATAGGAATCATTTTCAGTAAAATTACACAGGCAAGTTAGGCCTTCATTATTATAGCAAACAATATATAATATCTCTCAATTCAGTGAGAGTTGATGACAGAAACAGAGGTGCTGTCATTATACTCAATAAAACATATTATCTAAACCTTGGATGGTCATTACTGATAGTGTCTGGAACACACAATAACATTAACTATCGTTGACGTGTGTGTGTGTGTCTCCAAGTGTAGGTACTTGTGTTTGTGTCTAAATGTGTATCCATGTGTGTGTGTGTGTCTCTGTGTGTGTATCCACCATGTGTGTGTGTGTGTGTGTGTGTGTGCGTGTGTGTGTGTGTGTGTGTGTGTCTGGGGGTGTGTTGGTGCATGAGTGTGTGTACTGTGTTATGCAGAGAGCATGTATCAACAGTGGGATTGTCCAATCAGGAAGTTTTACCTGCTTCCTCAGTTCAGGTAAATGACAACATGATGACACCTGACACCTGAGACAGGTAAACACTTACTTCCTGGTTCCTATCTGCTCTTCTCTGCTCAGATGCAGGCCAGGGGAAGCAGCTGGCAAGGATTTGGCCGGATGCGTGGCCGGGGGTGTGGCCGGGGGCGTGGCCGGATGCGGGGCGGGGGCGTGGCCGGGGGCGTGGCCGGGCCAGGTTCTTGTATTCCACCTCTGGAGTGTTTAAGGTGATGAAACACAGACAGAGAGAGATAAAAACCTGGAGTTTTTACAGCTATTTCCTGTTCCACGTCAGCAGAGGAAACGGAGGGCTTTCAGAGAGCAAACAAAGGATGTATCATCCTGAGAATTACCCATAATTACCCCATGGTGACAGTGACTGTGACCCCCCACCACACCTCTCAGCTCCTAACTGTGACCCCCATACCACCACACCTCTCAGCTCCTAACTGTGACCCCCCACCACCACACCTCTCAGCTCCTAACTGTGACCCCCCCCCCACCACCACACCTCTCAGCTCCTAACTGTGACCCCCCCCCCCCACCACACCTCTCAGCTCCTAACTGTGACCCCCCCCCCCACCACCACACCTCTCAGCTCCTAACTGTGACCCCCCCCCACCACCACACCTCTCAGCTCCTAACTGTAACCCCCCACCACCACCACACCTCTCAGCTCCTAACTGTGACCCCCCCCCACCACCACACCTCTCAGCTCCTAACTGTAACCCCCCCCCACCACCACACCTCTCAGCTCCTAACTGTGAACCCCCCTACCACACCTCTCAGCTCCTAACTATGACCCCCCCCCACCACCACCATACCTCTCAGCTCCTAACTGTGACCCCCCCACCACCACATCTCTCAGCTCCTAACTGTGACCCCCCCACCACCACACCTCTCAGCTCCTAACTGTGACCCCCCCACCACCACCACCACACCTCTCAGCTCCTAACTGTGACCCCCCCCACCACCACACCTCTCAGCTCCTAACTGTGACCCCCCCCCCCCCCCCCACCACACCTCTCAGCTCCTAACTGTGACCCCCCCCCCACCACCACACCTCTCAGCTCCTAACTGTGACCCCCCACCACCACACCTCTCAACTCCTAACTGTGACTCCACCACCACACCTCTCAGCTCCTAACTATGACCACCCCCACCACCACCACCACAACTCTCAGCTCCTAACTGTGACCCCCCCACCACCACACCTCTCAACTCCTAACTGTGACCCCCCCCCCACCACACCTCTCAGCTCCTAACTGTGACCCCCCCACCACCACCACACCTCTCAGCTCCTAACTATGACCCCCCCCCCCCACCACACCTCTCAGCTCCTAACTGTGACCCCCCCACCACCACACCTCTCAGCTCCTAACTGTGACCCCCCCCCACCACCACACCTCTCAGCTCCTAACTGTGACCCCCCACCACCACACCTCTCAGCTCCTAACTGTGACCCCCCCCCCCCACCACACCTCTCAGCTCCTAACTGTGACCCCCCCACCACCACCACACCTCTCAGCTCCTAACTGTGACCCCCCCACCACCACCACACCTCTCAGCTCCTAACTGTGACCCCCATACCACCACACCTCTCAGCTCCTAACTGTGACCCCCCCCCACCACCACACCTCTCAGCTCCTAACTGTGACCCCCCCACCACCACACCTCTCAGCTCCTAACTGTGACCCCCCACCACCACACCTCTCAGCTCCTAACTGTGACCCCCCCCCCCCCCCCACCACACCTCTCAGCTCCTAACTGTGACCCCCCCCCCACCACCACACCTCTCAGCTCCTAACTGTGACCCCCCACCACCACACCTCTCAACTCCTAACTGTGACTCCACCACCACACCTCTCAGCTCCTAACTATGACCACCCCCACCACCACCACAACTCTCAGCTCCTAACTGTGACCCCCCCACCACCACACCTCTCAACTCCTAACTGTGACCCCCCCCCACCACACCTCTCATCTCCTAACTGTGACCCCCCCACCACCACCACACCTCTCAGCTCCTAACTATGACCCCCCCCCCCACCACACCTCTCAGCTCCTAACTGTGACCCCCCACCACCACACCTCTCAGCTCCTAACTGTGACCTCCCACCACCACCTCTCATCTCCTAACTGTGACCCCCCACCACCACCTCTCATCTCCTAACTGTGACCCCCCCCCCCCACCACACCTCTCAGCTCCTAACTGTGACCCCCCCACCACCACCACATCTCTCAGCTCCTAACTGTGACCCCCCCACCACCACCACACCTCTCAGCTCCTAACTGTGACCCCCCCACCACCACACCTCTCAGCTCCTAACTGTGACCCCCCCCCACCACCACACCTCTCAGCTCCTAACTGTGACCCCCCCACCACCACACCTCTCAGCTCCTAACTGTGACCCCCCACCACCACCTCTCAGCTCCTAACTGTTACCCCCCCCACCACACATCTGAGCTCCTAACTGTGACCCCCCCCCCCCCCCCACCACACCTCTCAGCTCCTAACTGTGACCCCCCAACCACCACCACACCTCTCAGCTCAGCTCCTAACTGACCTAACCCAGTTCTTATGGCAGAGACCTAACCCAGTTCTTATGACAGAGGTCTAACCCAGTTCTTATAACAGAGGTCTAACCCAGTTCTTATGACAGAGGTCTAACCCAGTTCTTATGACAGAGGTCTAACCCAGTTCTTGTAACAGAGGTCTAACCCAGTTCTAATGACAGAGGTCTAACCCAGTTCTTATAACAGAGGTCTAACCCAGTTCTTATGACAGAGGTCTAACCCAGTTCTTATGACAGAGGTCTAACCCAGTTCTTATGACAGAGGTCTAACCCAGTTCTTATGACAGAGGTCTAACCCAGTTCTTATGACAGAGGTCTAACCCAGTTCTTATAACAGAGACCTAACCCAGTTCTTATGACAGAGGTTTAACCCAGTTCTTATGACAGAGGTTTAACCCAGTTCTTATGACAGAGGTCTAACCCAGTTCTTATAACAGAGGTTTAACCCAGTTCTTATGACAGAGGTTTAACCCAGTTCTTATGACAGAGGTTTAACCCAGTTATGATGGAAGGAGAATGAAACACATCATGATGACGGGGAAGACAATTGAGGACACTTGAAATGGCAGCCTCATACGAACTTCCGCCAATATTCTCTGAATGATGAATTTTCCATTTTTTATATATATATATTTTTTTTAAACATCTAGAAACTAAAATGTTTTTTTGCTGCGTTGCTGATTTGGAGAGCCTAAAGGTCTTTGTAGGGCTTTAGAGGAAGTTCAGTGAATGATGCTTGATAAGTAATCTTACCTGAAACCTGAAGACTTGTGCTAGCTCTCTGAGGTAAGTTCCCAGAGCTAATGCCTAGGCTTTAGCTCAGTGGGCTAACATTGTATTTTGCTCCACAGACGACCCGGGTTAAAAGGCAGTTGGTCACAGTAACACGTCAAAGGATTTGAATCTGTCTCCACCTTCTCCATATGGTTCAATGTCCAACTGATGGAGGTTTGTAACGGTTTAAAAGCGTAAAACAGGCCGTTGAATGTTCTGACTGACTGGAACTCAGCTGAATGCCTCAGTCAGTTTGTCTCTGACCACATTGACTCATAGAGTACTTAGATTGGAGCCGGAAGGCGACGTGCAGACGTCTACAACTCCATCTATCTGGGTCAGACCCGACCTCGCAGTGGGGAACCACGTAGGAGGATGACCTGGTTTAAGTGGGTAACACAGATCAGGGGGAGAGAGCAGAGTTGCTAACTCATCCTACCCAGGGATGAACAGAACGAACCTCTTCCAGTAAGTGCCAGACAACCTTACAAAACTGAACCAACCCCATTGGATCGGGGGACCAATAGTGAGGGACAGATAGTGAGAATTTGCGTGGCAAAAGCTTTGGGTTGGTTAAAGGCCATTGATGATCCATTACAGTATCCTCCTCCACAAAACCGCTTGTATCATGCATGATGCACCAGAAAGCTTAGACAGACGTGTCAGCAAGAGATTTTTTACATTTCTGCAGTTTTGTTATTGTTTGTATTAAGCCAGAGTGATGACGATGTTGTATGAATGATATCAGTAAAATGCTTAATTGAGTGTTTTAAATTCATGACACAAAATAAACAATGTTGTTAAAACAAATAATGAATCAATTCTCAGTAGTAGAATCACTACAAGTCATAAAAACAAAATGGAATCTTCTTCTCTAAATTATTTCCCAGAAAGGGCATATTTACTATGATATTACAATAACAGGTTAGAACGTAAGCTATTAAAGCACATGAGTGGGTCAGGTTGACATTTAGTAGAGAGGAGCACAGTATAGAAGCCTACAGAACAGCAGTTATCAAGGAGATACTGGATATAGAGCCTCAGATACTCAGAGACGCATCTCTCCTTAACGTCAATGGAACTACAGCTGTTTGACGGGGGAATAACCCCAATCATGACCCTGCAACCTCGTTTTATCCATCCAGTAATCTCGAAGTGGTAAACTCTCTCTAGAACGCAAAACCACAACAAACAAATCTTACCGCAGGACATCGTAGATCTGAAAGAGAGATAACGGCAAGCTCAGCACCAATGCATCTTGTGCTGGCCACTCCATGTAAATTTGGCGCTACCGAAATGCTGTTACACTTTTAAGCATCACATTTCGACTGTGGGAATTTTTGAAAGGTGAAGTGATGGGTATATAACATGGAAGAACCGGTGCAGACTGTCAAACTACAGTTCTGCTACTCTGCTCTTCTCTTCGCCGTTAATTACCACTCTAAACAATAAGACCGATAAGATGCGCGCTGTGATTCTGGTGACGGTTGTTCTGCTGATGTTTGGACACCTGGATGGACGTGCTCATGGCGGGAAACGACGCGACAGACCAAACTGTCTCCAACGGACGGTCTCTCCCAGTCTGATCAAAGAATTACTCAACAAAACAGAAACTCTCACAAACTCTTTACCAGTAAGTAGAAAACTGTTTTCATACTTTTTCAAATCCATTAAATAAATATTGTTATGTGCGTAGTAATTCATTGAAATGTATTTTGTTACAGACGTTCCCCAGAAAAATATATGAAAGACTTCTGCCCAAAATCTGTACAACTTGTGCTAAGGTATATTTATAAATCATATTTATAAATCAAAAGATAGACTGTTACTGAACTACTTTAGCATTTTATTAAACAAGTAAGAGTAAGAGCAACCAACAAAACTTGGATTGATTTTATTTTTATTTTTTAGAAACAACTTGGCATCTGGGAAATCAACAAGATATTGGATGTCTATGCCAACGTGTTCAACCAGAAATCTTTGGAACATCTGTACCCCAAACACTTTGAGAATCTTCTGGAAAGGCTGGGAACAGATGTGCAATCTTGTGTGAGTATTGAACTTTAAGATAGTTCTTTTTTTGACCACCTCTTAGAGGAAATGACATTTCTGTTCATCTGTTCTGTTGTATTGTCATCACATGTGAAGGTTGAACACTGGACAGTGGTGTAGCTTCAACGAGGCTAACAGAGGTGTAGGAGTTCCTCAAGAGAATATGCAAATCCCAAAGTTGGACTAGTTACCACTTTATTACTGTATGTAATCAGCAATGTTAATATTATGAATAATATAATATGTAATAGTCATAAATATTCAAGGTAGATTTTAATTAATTTTAACATGATGAACAGGAACTACATTTACACTAACGGGTGGCCAAAAATAACTGTCTGAAAGCATCCAATCAGCCCCTCCTCCAATCAGCCCCACCTCCAATCAGCCCCACCTACAATCTGATTGGCTGTCACCTCTACAATATATTATTAAAAGGCTCAAAATGGAACCCCTCCCATCACAACAAGGTTCTGGCTCCAACATTTACACAGGGGTTCCTCGAAGACCCTTTTCAGAGGTTCCAGGTTTAACTGGAAAGGTTCGGCCTGTGTGGCAACTCAAAAGGTTCTTCCAGGCACTTGTCTTGTAGACGAGCAGGATGGATATAGTTGTATACCTGCAGAACACACTGATCACCCACCCATGTTATTGTAAGATATTATAGACGCACAGACAAACAGAAAAGACAACTGACCGTTCTTCCTCTCTACAGCTGGTGGAGTGCCCAACTAGACCAAAATGGACCAAGACAACCATCAGGAAGATGGAGAACACATTTAAGAAGGTGAATATGACTTATCCAACCCTCTTACACATCTCATCACGGTGCTTTATGGCAAAGGCACACAGCTCAAAACAAAACTCATCTCTAGATCTAATTGTCCTGTTTTAATGATTCCTCAACTGTTGACATTTACCTGAGATTGAACTCTTATCTACACCTATGTGCATTCACAATCAGTTCTATCCCTTGTGACCATAGTATCCAATCAGTTCTATCCCCTATGACTATAGTATCCAATCAGTTCCATCCCCTGTGACTATAGTATCCAATCAGTTACATCCCCTATGACTATAGTATCCAATCAGTTACATCCTCTATGACTATAGTATCCAATCAGTTCCATCCCCTGTGACTATAGTATCCAATCAGTTCCATCCTCTATGACTATAGTATCCAATCAGTTACAGCCTCTATGACTATAGTATCCAATCAGTTACATCCTCTATGACTTTAGTATCCAATCAGTTACATCCCCTATGACTATAGTATCCAATCAGTTACATCCCCTATGACTATAGTATCCAATCAGTTCCATCCCCTGTGGCTATAGTATCCAATCAGTTCCATCCTCTATGACTATAGTATCCAATCAGTTCCATCCCCTATGACTATAGTATCCAATCAGTTCCATCCTCTATGACTATAGTATCCAATCAGTTACATCCTCTATGACTATAGTATCCAATCAGTTACATCCCCTATGACTATAGTATCCAATCAGTTACATCCTCTATGACTATAGTATCCAATCAGTTACATCCTCTATGACTATAGTATCCAATCAGTTACATCCTCTATGACTATAGTATCCAATCAGTTCCATCCCCTATGACTATAGTATCCAATCAGTTCCATCCTCTATGACTATAGTATCCAATCAGTTCCATCCTCTATGACTATAGTATCCAATCAGTTCCATCCTCTATGACTATAGTATCCAATCAGTTACATCCTCTATGACTTTAGTATCCAAAAGTAGAGTGTGTTTATGATATGTTGTTAATCATTCATTCCCTCTTTCGGCAGCTGGACACCAACGGGACTTTCAAGGCCATCGGAGAGTTCAAGACCGTCCTCCTGTGGATCAGTGACATGAGAGAGAGAAAGGAAAGGTCAATGGATAAATGCCAGTAGTCTTCCACCCCCCAACCCACCCTTAAGTAGGCAAGTCAGTTAAGAACAAATTCTTATTTTCAATGACGGCCTAGGAACAGTGGGTTAACTGCCTTGTTCAGGGGGAGAACAACAGATTTTTACCTTGTCAGCTCGGGGATTCAATCAAGCAACCTTCCGGTTACTGGCCCAACGCTCTGACCACTAGTCTACCTGCTGGTTACTGGCCCAACGCTCTGACCACTAGGCTTCCTGCCGTCCAGGTTCAATCAAAGCCCCACCATAGTAATGTTTTGATGCAGTATCTTTGCATACAAACGACTGGATGGAAAACATAGTGAGTGGAGTATCTCCATGAAAAGTCCCCTTTAGTCCAGGTCTAGTCTTCATCTAGTCCTTACAATAGATACATCTCTCCTATGTCAAGAACAATGCAATTGTCAAAGCTTTGAATCATATCTACTCAATGTAGGATTTTAGCAGTATTTTAGTATTTAAATAGGAAAAGTCTATTTTCTTAAATGTTTTAAAAAAAATTAGATTTACTTAGGTTAATATTTATTGTTTTATAAAATATTATTTTATTATTATTATTTTTCATATAAATGAGGATGTTATTGTCTGTGACAGGTGAACATAGTTGTGTTCAAAATTATACTATTTATAATCACTGTTTTGTCTTTACACATCATATTTAATGTATTGTTTAAGTGAATGTTTTTTATACCAAATACCTGTCTGCCTTTTGATTATCAAAATAAAATACAATTTGTATTTCTAAAATGAGGAGTTTTCTGAATCTCGTGAATTTCAGGAGGGAATCAGGAAGGAACGATGAGCGCTTACATTTCAAACATGTGACTTGCGACAAATCGCAGTGCTTAATTTGAGGCTCTCAGTTGTGGAATGTTTGTTTCCGGAACCTCTTGTTGCATGAAACTTTTTTCTCTCTCACTTTTTGCAATGTCAACACTCTTAACAAAAGCGATCGAAGTTTATTGAAGTTGCTTCTTTGTTATTTCTCCGGCCCCACAAAAAAACATCTGAAAAAGTACATTTTCAGCCCAGGCCTAATATTCTATGAGTTGATTAGGGTAAGACCGGGTTTATGATTTTATGAATTGTAACCTATGTTTGAGACAAACGCGTGGCTGTGTGAACATTGCGCCAGTATCTCTCACATAACTAGAAGGAGATTCCTTTTCTATGATCTCTCTCCCTCTCTGCTCTGGTAGACATGAACCTGCAACTCTCATCTCTCCAGTGTTGCACTTCATCATTTAATTCCTTATTGAATCGCGCAAAGGGTTGTGAGGGAACTGCAGCACCTCTGATAAATTTAAATACATTTGCCAAAGTTAAAGAATTACTGCTGTCTGTTAGAAATAAATTTAATCATTCAGAATAGGCTACTACACCACGAGAAGGCCTATAATTTAGCCACAGAGGATAAATATATATATATATTTTAAATAGCTGTGAATTGTAGCCCAATAACAATGACCTCTACAGTCGGGAACGCGCAGCAAATCTGTCACGCTTCGAAGACACCAACAGTGAATATTCGCTAAATAGAACGCAGCTTCATCTGGAAATGTATGGAACAACAGTTCAACATTCACCTTCTGATACCATTTCTGTCAAGCCGTCAACACATTCAGTTTGACGCATACGTTCGATAAATCCAACGAATGCCCCACACTGAACGTTATGCAACTGTCTGCAACGCAATGCTGCAAGGCAAACGCAGCGTTTGATTGGAAATTAATGTAACTCTGGTGATTGCATAAGTAATATTCACCTTCTTAAATGTGTAAAATGACATAGAATTGCATGAAATGCGTTGATAAAAAGGCAATTTTTTTCCGGATCCTTGGCTACTAAAAATGTTCCCCACGTGTACAACTTCAGTAAGAGCCTCAACTCTTCTGCTCTTTGTCACTACGCAAATACGACGATATGCCTGATGCTTTATTATAAAGGAGATGTTTATTTCTCATGCTTTCCGCTACCTCAGAACTCCCCAGGTCACCCTCCCTCTCGTTCTCACTTTTTGTCCCGTCACCTCCCGATTTACACATTAACCACCGGACAAATCCAATCACTCATGAACCCAAAACTATATGAGAAACAGCCGTTTGTGACGTGTAAACCAATCAATTCCACCCATCACTGCATCTTGTGATTTAATAGGTATTCAGCATTGTCTTGAACTAGGCACCCTATGTTCTATATAGCACAAAGTAGTGCACTCAAAGTAGTGCACTCTGTAGGGTATAAGGTGCCATTTGTAATGTATCCTGTGAGAAAGTAGTGCTCAGATTTCAGCCTTGTGAATCTACTGGTATTCAACCATGTGAAACTAAAAGGTGTTAGACTCATTATTAATATACTGGTATTCAACCATGTGAAACTAAAAGCTGTTAGACTCATTATTAATATACTGGTATTCAACCATGTGAAACTAAAAGGTGTCTCATTTGCTTGGATTTACTCCCCCTAGTGGTATTATGTTATAACTCACATCTGATTTGAAATGTGGAGGGAGAGAAAGAAAGACAGAGGAAGAGAGAGAGAGAAAGAGAGAATGAGGGAGAGAGAGAGAGAGTGAGGGAAGGACAGAGAGTGTGAGAGAGAGAGGGACAGAGAGTGTGTGAGAGAGACAGAGAGAGCGAGAGAGAGAGTGAGGGAGAGAGAGAGAGGGACAAAGAGTGAGAGAGAGAGAGAGAGAGAGAGCTATAGAAGGAGGGAGAGATGACACAAAATAAGACCAGAATAAAGAAGAACAGTAGATTACTGTAATTGTGTTGCTGTATGAAATATAGAAGCCATTTCCACCACATACAGTAATAGATACGTAAATCATGTCATGGAGCCATTCTATACATTATCCTACATAGTAATCTGCAGCTCTCCTCTGAGGAGACAGCACATGCTTAGTTAATAGTTACTGACAATATCATACCTACAGGACTGTAGTGACAGGACAATATCATACCTACAGGACTGTAGTGACAGGACAATATCATACCCACAGGACTGACAGGACAATATCATACCTACAGGACTGACAGGACAATATCATACCTACAGGACTGACAGGACAATATCATACCTACAGGACTGTAGTGACAGGACAATATCATACCTACAGGACTGTAGTGACAGGACAATATCATACCTACAGGACTGACAGGACAATATCATACCTACAGGACTGACAGGACAATATCATACCTACAGGACTGACAGGACAATATCATACCTACAGGACTGACAGGACAATATCATACCTACAGGACTGTAGTGACAGGACAATATCATACCTACAGGACTGACAGGACAATATCATACCTACAGGACTGTAGTGACAGGACAATATCATACCTTCAGGACTGACAGGACAATATCATACCTACAGGACAGTAGTGACAGGACAATATCATACCTACAGGACTGACAGGACAATATCATACCTACAGGACTGTAGTGACAGGACAATATCATACCTACAGGACTGTAGTGACAGGACAATATCATACCTACAGGACTGTAGTGACAGGACAATATCATACCTACAGGACTATAGTGACAGGACAATATCATACCTTCAGGACTGACAGGACAATATCATACCTACAGGACTATAGTGACAGGACAATATCATACCTTCAGGACTGACAGGACAATATCATACCTACAGGACTGTAGTGACAGGACAATATCATACCTACAGGACTGACAGGACAATATCATACCTACAGGACTGACAGGACAATATCATACCTACAGGACTGACAGGACAATATCATACCTACAGGACTGTAGTGACAGGACAATATCATACCTACAGGACTGTAGTGACAGGACAATATCATACCTACAGGACTGTAGTGACAGGACAATATCATACCTACAGGACTGACAGGACAATATCATACCTACAGGACTGACAGGACAATATCATACCTACAGGACTGTAGTGACAGGACAATATCATACCTACAGGACTGACAGGACAATATCATACCTACAGGACTGACAGGACAATATCATACCTACAGGACTGTACTGACAGGACAATATCATACCTACAGGACTGTAGTGACAGGACAATATCATACCTACAGGACTGACAGGACAATATCATACCTACAGGACTGACAGGACAATATCATACCTACAGGACTGACAGGACAATATCATACCTACAGGACTGACAGGACAATATCATACCTACAGGACTGTAGTGACAGGACAATATCATACCTACAGGACTGTAGTGACAGGACAATATCATACCTACAGGACTGTACTGACAGGACAATATCATACCTACAGGACTGACAGGACAATATCAAACCTACAGGACTGACAGGACAATATCATACCTACAGGACTGACAGGACAATATCATACCTACAGGACTGACAGGACAATATCATACCTACAGGACTGACAGGACAATATCATACCTACAGGACTGACAGGACAATATCATACCTACAAGACTGTAGTGACAGGACAATATCATACCTACAGGACTGTAGTGACAGGACAATATCATACCTACAGGACTGACAGGACAATATCATACCTACAGGACTGACAGGACAATATCATACCTACAGGACTGACAGGACAATATCATACCTACAGGACTGACAGGACAATATCATACCTACAGGACTGTAGTGACAGGACAATATCATACCTACAGGACTATAGTGACAGGACAATATCATACCTTCAGGACTGACAGGACAATATCATACCTACAGGACTGACAGGACAATATCATACCTACAGGACTGACAGGACAATATCATACCTACAGGACTGACAGGACAATATCATACCTACAGGACTGACAGGACAATATCATACCTACAGGACTGACAGGACAATATCATACCTACAGGACTGACAGGACAATATCATACCTACAGGACTGACAGGACAATATCATACCTACAGGACTGTAGTGACAGGACAATATCATACCTACAGGACTGACAGGACAATATCATACCTACAGGACTGTAGTGACAGGACAATATCATACCTACAGGACTGACAGGACAATATCATACCTACAGGACTGTAGTGACAGGACAATATCATACCTACAGGACTGTAGTGACAGGACAATATCATACCTTCAGGACTGACAGGACAATATCATACCTACAGGACTGTAGTGACAGGACAATATCATACCTACAGGACTGACAGGACAATATCATACCTACAGGACTGTAGTGACAGGACAATATCATACCTACAGGACTGTAGTGACAGGACAATATCATACCTACAGGACTGTAGTGACAGGACAATATCATACCTACAGGACTGTAGTGACAGGACAATATCATACCTACAGGACTGTAGTGACAGGACAATATCAAACCTACAGGACTGTAGTGACAGGACAATATCATACCTTCAGGACTGACAGGACAATATCATACCTACAGGACTGTAGTGACAGGACAATATCATACCTTCAGGACTGACAGGACAATATCATACCTACAGGACTGTAGTGACAGGACAATATCATACCTACAGGACTGTAGTGACAGGACAATATCATACCTACAGGACTGACAGGACAATATCATACCTACAGGACTGACAGGACAATATCATACCTACAGGACTGACAGGACAATATCATACCTACAGGACTGACAGGACAATATCATACCTACAGGACTGACAGGACAATATCATACCTACAGGACTGACAGGACAATATCATACCTACAAGACTGTAGTGACAGGACAATATCATACCTACAGGACTGTAGTGACAGGACAATATCATACCTACAGGACTGACAGGACAATATCATACCTACAGGACTGACAGGACAATATCATACCTACAGGACTGACAGGACAATATCATACCTACAGGACTGACAGGACAATATCATACCTACAGGACTGTAGTGACAGGACAATATCATACCTACAGGACTATAGTGACAGGACAATATCATACCTTCAGGACTGACAGGACAATATCATACCTACAGGACTGACAGGACAATATCATACCTACAGGACTGACAGGACAATATCATACCTACAGGACTGACAGGACAATATCATACCTACAGGACTGACAGGACAATATCATACCTACAGGACTGACAGGACAATATCATACCTACAGGACTGACAGGACAATATCATACCTACAGGACTGACAGGACAATATCATACCTACAGGACTGTAGTGACAGGACAATATCATACCTACAGGACTGACAGGACAATATCATACCTACAGGACTGTAGTGACAGGACAATATCATACCTACAGGACTGACAGGACAATATCATACCTACAGGACTGTAGTGACAGGACAATATCATACCTACAGGACTGTAGTGACAGGACAATATCATACCTTCAGGACTGACAGGACAATATCATACCTACAGGACTGTAGTGACAGGACAATATCATACCTACAGGACTGACAGGACAATATCATACCTACAGGACTGTAGTGACAGGACAATATCATACCTACAGGACTGTAGTGACAGGACAATATCATACCTACAGGACTGTAGTGACAGGACAATATCATACCTACAGGACTGTAGTGACAGGACAATATCATACCTACAGGACTGTAGTGACAGGACAATATCAAACCTACAGGACTGTAGTGACAGGACAATATCATACCTTCAGGACTGACAGGACAATATCATACCTACAGGACTGTAGTGACAGGACAATATCATACCTTCAGGACTGACAGGACAATATCATACCTACAGGACTGTAGTGACAGGACAATATCATACCTACAGGACTGTAGTGACAGGACAATATCATACCTACAGGACTGACAGGACAATATCACACCTACAGGACTGTACTGACAGGACAATATCATACCTACAGGACTGTAGTGACAGGACAATATCATACCTACAGGACTGTAGTGACAGGACAATATCATACCTACAGGACTGTAGTGACAGGACAATATCATACCTACAGGACTGACAGGACAATATCATACCTACAGGACTGACAGGACAATATCATACCTACAGGACTGTAGTGACAGGACAATAAACAAAATACTTGCACAGCTGAAGCCTGCCACTGGTATCCTGCCACTGGTATCCAGCCACTTGTATCCTGCCACTGGTTGCCTGCCACTGGTTGCCTGTCACTGGTTGCCTGCCACTGGTATCCTGTCACTGGTTGCCTGCCACTGGTTGCCTGTCACTGGTTGCCTGCCACTGGTATCCTGCCACTGGTTGCCTGCCACTGGTATCCTGCCACTGGTTGCCTGCCACTGGTATCCTGCCACTGGTATCCTGCCACTGGTATGCTGCCACTGGTATCCTGCCACTGGTTGCCTGCCACTGGTTGCCTGTCACTGGTTGCCTGCCACTGGTATCCTGTCACTGGTTGCCTGCCACTGGTTGCCTGTCACTGGTATCCTGCCACTGGTATCCTGCCACTGGTATCCTGCCACTGGTATCCTGCCACTGGTTCTCTGCCACTGGTAGCCTGCCTGCACTGTCTGAGCATCATTCTGTTAGACTCAGTCAGACAGCAGCAAACCACAGACTGCTTTGCGGAAATACTCTCCACCAACACGTATGTCACTATGTCAGCCTCAGAGCCTATAGGAAACATTTCTCCTTCTATAATCAGTGACTGACTGACTGGAAGAAAGGCCCTATGTGGGTATCAGTTACATCAGCAGTATGATGACAAGTAATCCCCTTTGTGGTTGGACAGAAATAACTTGTTTCTCTCTCTGTCAGTTGATCATTTAACCCTTCGTTAAGAGTTAATCAAATCCATCCCAATAAACATTTTGACAAACCATTTTGGATAACAACATTGATTGACAACATTAATAAAGTATTGCTATTCCATCGTTTTCTATTATTCTATGATACAAATATTGTATTTAATTTATCCTATAAGATAAAGATAAGATAACATGAAGATAAGACAAATATAAAGATAACATAAAGATAAGATAACATAAGATAAAGGTGAAGATAAGATAACATAAGATAAGATAACATGAAGATAAAGGTGAAGATAAGATAACATAAAGATAAGATAACACGAAGATAAGATAACATGAGATAAAGGTGAAGATAAGATAACAAAGATAAGATAACATAAGATAAAGGTGAAGATAAGATAACAAAGATAAGACAACATAAAGATAAGATAACATAAGATAAAGCTGAAGATAAGATTACATAACATAAAGATAAGATGACATGACATAAAGAATAGATTAGATTAGATCAAGATAAGAGATATACTTTCATTTTGGTACAAATAGCTGAGTGCTACACTGCATCATACTTCCTGTGGGGAATTCAGAAAGTGTAGCAGCCACAGAGACACTTTTACCTTGATAAGACAATTCACTGTGGTTTGGAAATAACTTTGCTGCTTGACACCTTCAATTTCTAGTAATGCTTACAGTGTGAAAACTCAGACTCTGTATGTATCCCAAATCCCACCATGTTAACTATATTGTTCACTACTTTTGGCCAGGGCCCATAGCATAGTGCACTATGTAGGGAATAGGGAGCCATTTGTCCAGGGCACATAGGGTAGTGCACTATGTAGGGTGCAATATTGTTGATGCAAATTTGCAATTTTTACAAGAACAACTTTCCTATATATCACACCAACTCAGCCCAGGTTACCTTCTATATATCACACCAACTCAGCCCAGGTTACCTCCTATATATCACACCAACTCAGCCCAGGTTACCTTCTATATATCACACCAACTCAGCCCAGGTTACCTCCTATATATCACACCAACTCAGCCCAGGTTACCTCCTATATATCACACCAACTCAGCCCAGGTTACCTCCTATATATCACACCAACTCAGCCCAGGTTACCTCCTATATATCACACCAACTATGCCCAGGTTACCTGCTATATATCACACCAACTATGCCCAGGTTACCTCCTATATATCACACCAACTCAGCCCAGGTTACCTCCTATATATCACACCAACTATGCCCAGGTTACCTGCTATATATCACACCAACTATGCCCAGGTTACCTCCTATATATCACACCAACTCAGCCCAGGTTACCTCCTATATATCACACCAACTATGCCCAGGTTACCTCCTATATATCACACCAACTATGCCCAGGCTACCTCCTATATATCACACCAACTCAGCCCAGGTTACCTCCTATATATCACATTTAGACCAGGGTCCATAGGGGTAGTGCACTTCTTTAGAACAGGGCCCATAGGGGTAGTGCACTACTTTAGACCAGGGCCCATAGGGTAGTGCACTACTTTAGACCAGGTCTCATAGGGGTAGTGCACTACTTTAGACCAGGTCTCATAGGGGTAGTGCACTACTTTAGTCCAGGGCCCATAGGGGTAGTGCACTACTTTAGACCAGGGCCCATAGGGGTAGTGCACTACTTTATCTATATAAGACTAACCACAGCTGGTTACTAGTAGTTCCTACTCCACATCATCAGCATTATCTATAAGACTAACCACAACTGGTTACTAGTAGTTCCTACTCCACATCATCAGCATTATCTATAAGACTAACCACAACTGGTTACTAGTAGTTCCTACTCCACATCATCAGCATTATCTATAAGACTAACCACAGCTGGTTACTAGTAGTTCCTACTCCACATCATCAGCATTACCTAAAAGACTAACCACAACTGGTCACTAGTAGTTCCTACACCACATCATCAGCATTATCTATAAGACTAACCACAGCTGGTTACTAGTAGTTCCTACTCCACATCATCAGCATTATCAATAGGACTAACCACAGCTGGTTACTAGTAGTTCCTACTCCACATCATCAGCATTATCTATAAGACTAACCACAGCTGGTTACTAGTAGTTCCTACTCCACATCATCAGCATTATCTATAAGACTAACCACAGCTGGTTACTAGTAGTTCCTACTCCACATCATCAGCATTATCTATAGGACTAACCACAGCTGGTTACTAGTAGTTCCTACTCCACATCATCAGCATTATCTATAAGACTAACCACAGCTGGTTACTAGTAGTTCCTACTCCACATCATCAGCATTATCTATAGGACTAACCACAGCTGGTTACTAGTAGTTCCTACACCACATCATCAGCATTATCTATAAGACTAACCACAGCTGGTTACTGGTAGTTCCTACACCACATCATCAGCATTATCTATAGGACTAACCACAGCTGGTTACTAGTAGTTCCTACTCCACATCATCAGCATTATCTATAAGACTAACCACAGCTGGTTACTAGTAGTTCCTACTCCACATCATCAGCATTATCTATAGGACTAACCACAGCTGGTTACTAGTTTTTCCTACACCACATCATCAGCATTATCTATAAGACTAACCACAACTGGTTACTAGTAGTTCCTACACCACATCATCAGCATTATCTATAAGACTAACCACAACTGGTTACTAGTAGTTCCTACTAGACATCATCAGCATTATCTATAAGACTAACCACAGCTGGTTACTAGTAGTTCCTACACCACATCATCAGCATTCTCTATAGGACTAACCACAGCTGGTTACTAGTAGTTCCTACTCCACATCATCAGCATTATCTATAGGACTAATCACAGCTGGTTACTAGTAGTTCCTACACCACATCATCAGCATTATTTATAAGACTAACCACAGCTGGTTACTAGTAGTTCCTACTCCACATCATCAGCATTATTTATAAGACTAACCACAGCTGGTTACTAGTAGTTCCTACTCCACATCATCAGCATTATCTATAAGACTAACCACAGCTGGTTACTAGTAGTTCCTACTCCACATCATCAGCATTATCTATAAGACTAACCACAACTGGTTACTAGTAGTTCCTACACCACATCATCAGCATTATCTTTAAGACTAACCACAGCTGGTTGCTAGTAGTTCCTACTAGACATCATCAGCATTATCTATAAGACTAACCACAGCTGGTTACTAGTAGTTCCTACACCACATCATCAGCATTATATATAGGACTAACCACAGCTGGTTACTAGTAGTTCCTACTCCACATCATCAGCATTATCTATAAGACTAACCACAGCTGGTTGCTAGTAGTTCCTACTAGACATCATCAGCATTATCTATAAGACTAACCACAGCTGGTTACTAGTAGTTCCTACACCACATCATCAGCATTATCTATAGGACTAACCACAGCTGGTTACTAGTAGTTCCTACACCACATCATCAGCATTATCTTTAAGACTAACCACAGCTGGTTGCTAGTAGTTCCTACTAGACATCATCAGCATTATCTATAAGACTAACCACAGCTGGTTACTAGTAGTTCCTACTCCACATCATCAGCATTATCTATAGGACTAACCACAGCTGGTTACTAGTAGTTCCTACTCCACATCAGCAGCATTATCTATAGGACTAACCACAGCTGGTTACTAGTAGTTCCTACACCACATCATCAGCATTATTTATAAGACTAACCACAGCTGGTTACTTGTAGTTCCTACTCCACATCATCAGCATTATTTATAAGACTAACCACAGCTGGTTACTATTAGTTCCTACTCCACATCATCAGCATTATCTATAGGACTAACCACAGCTGGTTACTAGTAGTTCCTACTCCACATCATCAGCATTATTTATAGGACTAACCACAGCTGGTTACTATTAGTTCCTACTCCACATCATCAGCATTATTTATAAGACTAACCACAGCTGGTTACTAGTAGTTCCTACTCCACATCATCAGCATTATTTATAAGACTAACCACTGCTGGTTACTAGTAGTTCCTACTCCACATCATCAGCATTATTTATAAGACTAACCACAGCTGGTTACTAGTAGTTCCTACTCCACATCATCAGCATTATTTATAAGACTAACCACAGCTGGTTACTAGTAGTTCCTACTCCACATCATCAGCATTATTTATAAGACTAACCACAGCTGGTTACTAGTAATTCCTACTCCACATCATCAGCATTATCTATAAGACTAACCACAGCTGGTTACTAGTAGTTCCTACTCCACATCATCAGCATTATCTATAAGACTAACCACAGCTGGTTACTAGTAGTTCCTACACCACATCATCAGCATTATCTATAGGACTAACCACAGCTGGTTACTAGTAGTTCCTACACCACATCATCAGCATTATCTATAGGACTAACCACAGCTGGTTACTAGTAGTTCCTACTCCACATCATCAGCATTATCTATAAGACTAACCACAGCTGGTTACTAGTAGTTCCTACTCCACATCATCAGCATTATCTATAAGACTAACCACAGCTGGTTACTAGTAGTTCCTACTCCACATCATCAGCATTATCTATAAGACTAACCACAGCTGGTTACTAGTAGTTCCTACTCCACATCATCAGCATTATCTATAGGACTAACCACAGCTGGTTACTAGTAGTTCCTACACCACATCATCAGCATTATCTATAAGACTAACCACAGCTGGTTACTAGTAGTTCCTACTCCACATCATCAGCATTATCTATAGGACTAACCACAGCTGGTTACTAGTAGTTCCTACACCACATCATCAGCATTATCTATAAGACTAACCACAGCTGGTAACTAGTAGTTCCTACTCCACATCATCAGCATTATCTATAGGACTAACCACAGCTGGTTACTAGTTTTTCCTACTCCACATCATCAGCATTATCTATAAGACTAACAACAGCTGGTTACTAGTTGTTCCTACTCCACATCATCAGCATTATCTATAAGACTAACCACAGCTGGTTACTAGTAGTTCCTACACCACATCATCAGCATTATCTATAAGACTAACCACAGCTGGTTACTAGTAGTTCCTACTCCACACCATTAGCATTATCTATAGGACTAACCACAGCTGGTTACTAGTAGTTCCTACTCCACATCATCAGCATTATCTATAGGACTAACCACAGCTGGTTACTAGTAGTTCCTACTCCACATCATCAGCATTATCTATAAGACTAACCACAGCTGGTCACTAGTAGTTCCTACTCCACATCATCAGCATTATCTATAAGACTAACCACAGCTGGTCACTAGTAGTTCCTACTCCACATCATCAGCATTATCTATAAGACTAACCACAGCTGGTTACTAGTAGTTCCTACTCCACATCATCAGCATTATCTATAAGACTAACCACAGCTGGTTACTAGTAGTTCCTACTCCACATCATCAGCATTATCTATAAGACTAACCACAGCTGGTTACTAGTAGTTCCTACTCCACATCATCAGCATTATCTATAAGACTAACCACAGCTGGTTACTAGTAGTTCCTACTCCACATCATCAGCATTATCTATAAGACTAACCACAGCTGGTTACTAGTAGTTCCTACTCCACATCATCAGCATTATCTATAAGACTAACCACAGCTGGTTACTAGTAGTTCCTACTCCACATCATCAGCATTATCTATAAGACTAACCACAGCTGGTTACTAGTAGTTCCTACACCACATCATCAGCATTATCTATAAGACTAACCACAACTGGTTACTAGTAGTTCCTACACCACATCATCAGCATTATCTATAAGACTAACCACAGCTGGTTACTAGTAGTTCCTACTCCACATCATCAGCATTATCTATAAGACTAACCACAGCTGGTTACTAGTAGTTCCTACACCACATCATCAGCATTATCTATAAGACTAACCACAGCTGGTTACTAGTAGTTCCTACTCCACATCATCAGCATTATCTATAGGACTAACCACAGCTGGTTACTAGTAGTTCCTACTCCACATCATCAGCATTATCTATAAGACTAACCACAGCTGGTTACTAGTAGTTCCTACTCCACATCATCAGCATTATCTATAAGACTAACCACAGCTGGTCACTAGTAGTTCCTACTCCACATCATCAGCATTATCTATAAGACTAACCACAGCTGGTCACTAGTAGTTCCTACTCCACATCATCAGCATTATCTATAAGACTAACCACAGCTGGTTACTAGTAGTTCCTACTCCACATCATCAGCATTATCTATAAGACTAACCACAGCTGGTTACTAGTAGTTCCTACTCCACATCATCAGCATTATCTATAAGACTAACCACAGCTGGTTACTAGTAGTTCCTACTCCACATCATCAGCATTATCTATAAGACTAACCACAGCTGGTTACTAGTAGTTCCTACTCCACATCATCAGCATTATCTATAAGACTAACCACAGCTGGTTACTAGTAGTTCCTACTCCACATCATCAGCATTATCTATAAGACTAACCACAGCTGGTTACTAGTAGTTCCTACTCCACATCATCAGCATTATCTATAAGACTAACCACAGCTGGTTACTAGTAGTTCCTACTCCACATCATCAGCATTATCTATAAGACTAACCACAGCTGGTTACTAGTAGTTCCTACACCACATCATCAGCATTATCTATAAGACTAACCACAACTGGTTACTAGTAGTTCCTACTCCACATCATCAGCATTATCTATAAGACTAACCACAGCTGGTTACTAGTAGTTCCTACTCCACATCATCAGCATTACCTAAAAGACTAACCACAACTGGTCACTAGTAGTTCCTACACCACATCATCAGCATTATCTATAAGACTAACCACAGCTGGTTACTAGTAGTTCCTACTCCACATCATCAGCATTATCAATAGGACTAACCACAGCTGGTTACTAGTAGTTCCTACTCCACATCATCAGCATTATCTATAAGACTAACCACAGCTGGTTACTAGTAGTTCCTACTCCACATCATCAGCATTATCTATAAGACTAACCACAGCTGGTTACTAGTAGTTCCTACTCCACATCAACAGCATTATCTATAGGACTAACCACAGCTGGTTACTAGTAGTTCCTACTCCACATCATCAGCATTATCTATAAGACTAACCACAGCTGGTTACTAGTAGTTCCTACTCCACATCATCAGCATTATCTATAGGACTAACCACAGCTGGTTACTAGTAGTTCCTACACCACATCATCAGCATTATCTATAAGACTAACCACAGCTGGTTACTGGTAGTTCCTACACCACATCATCAGCATTATCTATAGGACTAACCACAGCTGGTTACTAGTAGTTCCTACTCCACATCATCAGCATTATCTATAAGACTAACCACAGCTGGTTACTAGTAGTTCCTACTCCACATCATCAGCATTATCTATAGGACTAACCACAGCTGGTTACTAGTTTTTCCTACACCACATCATCAGCATTATCTATAAGACTAACCACAACTGGTTACTAGTAGTTCCTACACCACATCATCAGCATTATCTATAAGACTAACCACAGCTGGTTGCTAGTAGTTCCTACTAGACATCATCAGCATTATCTATAAGACTAACCACAGCTGGTTACTAGTAGTTCCTACACCACATCATCAGCATTCTCTATAGGACTAACCACAGCTGGTTACTAGTAGTTCCTACTCCACATCATCAGCATTATCTATAGGACTAATCACAGCTGGTTACTAGTAGTTCCTACACCACATCATCAGCATTATTTATAAGACTAACCACAGCTGGTTACTAGTAGTTCCTACTCCACATCATCAGCATTATTTATAAGACTAACCACAGCTGGTTACTAGTAGTTCCTACTCCACATCATCAGCATTATCTATAAGACTAACCACAGCTGGTTACTAGTAGTTCCTACTCCACATCATCAGCATTATCTATAAGACTAACCACAACTGGTTACTAGTAGTTCCTACACCACATCATCAGCATTATCTTTAAGACTAACCACAGCTGGTTGCTAGTAGTTCCTACTAGACATCATCAGCATTATCTATAAGACTAACCACAGCTGGTTACTAGTAGTTCCTACACCACATCATCAGCATTATATATAGGACTAACCACAGCTGGTTACTAGTAGTTCCTACTCCACATCATCAGCATTATCTATAAGACTAACCACAGCTGGTTGCTAGTAGTTCCTACTAGACATCATCAGCATTATCTATAAGACTAACCACAGCTGGTTACTAGTAGTTCCTACACCACATCATCAGCATTATCTATAGGACTAACCACAGCTGGTTACTAGTAGTTCCTACACCACATCATCAGCATTATCTTTAAGACTAACCACAGCTGGTTGCTAGTAGTTCCTACTAGACATCATCAGCATTATCTATAAGACTAACCACAGCTGGTTACTAGTAGTTCCTACACCACATCATCAGCATTATCTATAGGACTAACCACAGCTGGTTACTAGTAGTTCCTACTCCACATCAGCAGCATTATCTATAGGACTAACCACAGCTGGTTACACAGCTGGTTACTAGTAGTTCCTACACCACATCATCAGCATTATTTATAAGACTAACCACAGCTGGTTACTTGTAGTTCCTACTCCACATCATCAGCATTATTTATAAGACTAACCACAGCTGGTTACTATTAGTTCCTACTCCACATCATCAGCATTATCTATAGGACTAACCACAGCTGGTTACTAGTAGTTCCTACTCCACATCATCAGCATTATTTATAGGACTAACCACAGCTGGTCACTAGTAGTTCCTACTCCACATCATCAGCATTATCTATAAGACTAACCACAGCTGGTCACTAGTAGTTCCTACTCCACATCATCAGCATTATCTATAAGACTAACCACAGCTGGTTACTAGTAGTTCCTACTCCACATCATCAGCATTATCTATAAGACTAACCACAGCTGGTTACTAGTAGTTCCTACTCCACATCATCAGCATTATCTATAAGACTAACCACAGCTGGTTACTAGTAGTTCCTACTCCACATCATCAGCATTATCTATAAGACTAACCACAGCTGGTTACTAGTAGTTCCTACTCCACATCATCAGCATTATCTATAAGACTAACCACAGCTGGTTACTAGTAGTTCCTACACCACATCATCAGCATTATCTATAAGACTAACCACAAGCTGGTTACTAGTAGTTCCTACTCCACATCATCAGCATTATCTATAAGACTAACCACAGCTGGTTACTAGTAGTTCCTACTCCACATCATCAGCATTATCTATAAGACTAACCACAGCTGGTCACTAGTAGTTCCTACACCACATCATCAGCATTATCTATAAGACTAACCACAGCTGGTTACTAGTAGTTCCTACTCCACATCATCAGCATTATCTATAGGACTAACCACAGCTGGTTACTAGTAGTTCCTACTCCACATCATCAGCATTATCTATAAGACTAACCACAGCTGGTTACTAGTAGTTCCTACTCCACATCATCAGCATTATCTATAAGACTAACCACAGCTGGTTACTAGTAGTTCCTACTCCACATCATCAGCATTATCTATAGGACTAACCACAGCTGGTTACTAGTAGTTCCTACTCCACATCATCAGCATTATCTATAGGACTAACCACAGCTGGTTACTAGTAGTTCCTACTCCACATCATCAGCATTATCTATAAGACTAACCACAGCTGGTTACTAGTAGTTCCTACTCCACATCATCAGCATTATCTATAAGACTAACCACAGCTGGTTACTAGTAGTTCCTACTCCACATCATCAGCATTATCTATAAGACTAACCACAGCTGGTTACTAGTAGTTCCTACTCCACATCATCAGCATTATCTATAAGACTAACCACAGCTGGTTACTAGTAGTTCCTACTCCACATCATCAGCATTATCTATAAGACTAACCACAGCTGGTTACTAGTAGTTCCTACTCCACATCATCAGCATTATCTATAAGACTAACCACAGCTGGTTACTAGTAGTTCCTACACCACATCATCAGCATTATCTATAAGACTAACCACAACTGGTTACTAGTAGTTCCTACACCACATCATCAGCATTATCTATAAGACTAACCACAGCTGGTTACTAGTAGTTCCTACTCCACATCATCAGCATTATCTATAAGACTAACCACAGCTGGTTACTAGTAGTTCCTACACCACATCATCAGCATTATCTATAAGACTAACCACAGCTGGTTACTAGTAGTTCCTACTCCACATCATCAGCATTATCTATAGGACTAACCACAGCTGGTTACTAGTAGTTCCTACTCCACATCATCAGCATTATCTATAAGACTAACCACAGCTGGTTACTAGTAGTTCCTACTCCACATCATCAGCATTATCTATAAGACTAACCACAGCTGGTCACTAGTAGTTCCTACTCCACATCATCAGCATTATCTATAAGACTAACCACAGCTGGTACTAGTAGTTCCTACTCCACATCATCAGCATTATCTATAAGACTAACCACAGCTGGTTACTAGTAGTTCCTACTCCACATCATCAGCATTATCTATAAGACTAACCACAGCTGGTTACTAGTAGTTCCTACTCCACATCATCAGCATTATCTATAAGACTAACCACAGCTGGTTACTAGTAGTTCCTACTCCACATCATCAGCATTATCTATAAGACTAACCACAGCTGGTTACTAGTAGTTCCTACTCCACATCATCAGCATTATCTATAAGACTAACCACAGCTGGTTACTAGTAGTTCCTACTCCACATCATCAGCATTATCTATAAGACTAACCACAGCTGGTTACTAGTAGTTCCTACTCCACATCATCAGCATTATCTATAAGGACTAACCACAGCTGGTTACTAGTAGTTCCTACACCACATCATCAGCATTATCTATAAGACTAACCACAGCTGGTAACTAGTAGTTCCTACTCCACATCATCAGCATTATCTATAGGACTAACCACAGCTGGTTACTAGTTTTTCCTACTCCACATCATCAGCATTATCTATAAGACTAACAACAGCTGGTTACTAGTTGTTCCTACTCCACATCATCAGCATTATCTATAAGACTAACCACAGCTGGTTACTAGTAGTTCCTACTCCACATCATCAGCATTATCTATAAGACTAACCACAGCTGGTTACTAGTAGTTCCTACTCCACACCATTAGCATTATCTATAGGACTAACCACAGCTGGTTACTAGTAGTTCCTACTCCACACCATCAGCATTATCTATAGGACTAACCACAGCTGGTTACTAGTAGTTCCTACTCCACATCATCAGCATTATCTATAAGACTAACCACAGCTGGTCACTAGTAGTTCCTACTCCACATCATCAGCATTATCTATAAGACTAACCACAGCTGGTCACTAGTAGTTCCTACTCCACATCATCAGCATTATCTATAAGACTAACCACAGCTGGTTACTAGTAGTTCCTACTCCACATCATCAGCATTATCTATAAGACTAACCACAGCTGGTTACTAGTAGTTCCTACTCCACATCATCAGCATTATCTATAAGACTAACCACAGCTGGTTACTAGTAGTTCCTACTCCACATCATCAGCATTATCTATAAGACTAACCACAGCTGGTTACTAGTAGTTCCTACTCCACATCATCAGCATTATCTATAAGACTAACCACAGCTGGTTACTAGTAGTTCCTACTCCACATCATCAGCATTATCTATAAGACTAACCACAGCTGGTTACTAGTAGTTCCTACTCCACATCATCAGCATTATCTATAAGACTAACCACAGCTGGTTACTAGTAGTTCCTACACCACATCATCAGCATTATCTATAAGACTAACCACAACTGGTTACTAGTAGTTCCTACACCACATCATCAGCATTATCTATAAGACTAACCACAGCTGGTTACTAGTAGTTCCTACTCCACATCATCAGCATTATCTATAAGACTAACCACAGCTGGTTACTAGTAGTTCCTACACCACATCATCAGCATTATCTATAAGACTAACCACAGCTGGTTACTAGTAGTTCCTACTCCACATCATCAGCATTATCTATAGGACTAACCACAGCTGGTTACTAGTAGTTCCTACTCCACATCATCAGCATTATCTATAAGACTAACCACAGCTGGTTACTAGTAGTTCCTACTCCACATCATCAGCATTATCTATAAGACTAACCACAGCTGGTCACTAGTAGTTCCTACTCCACATCCTCAGCATTATCTATAAGACTAACCACAGCTGGTTACTAGTAGTTCCTACTCCACATCATCAGCATTATCTATAAGACTAACCACAGCTGGTTACTAGTAGTTCCTACTCCACATCATCAGCATTATCTATAAGACTAACCACAGCTGGTTACTAGTAGTTCCTACTCCACATCATCAGCATTATCTATAAGACTAACCACAGCTGGTTACTAGTAGTTCCTACTCCACATCATCGGCATTATCTATAAGACTAACCACAGCTGGTTACTAGTAGTTCCTACTCCACATCATCAGCATTATCTATAAGACTAACCACAGCTGGTTACTAGTAGTTCCTACTCCACATCATCAGCATTATCTATAAGACTAACCACAGCTGGTTACTAGTAGTTCCTACTCCACATCATCAGCATTATCTATAAGACTAACCACAGCTGGTTACTAGTAGTTCCTACACCACATCATCAGCATTATCTATAAGACTAACCACAACTGGTTACTAGTAGTTCCTACACCACATCATCAGCATTATCTATAAGACTAACCACAGCTGGTTACTAGTAGTTCCTACTCCACATCATCAGCATTATCTATAAGACTAACCACAGCTGGTTACTAGTAGTTCCTACACCACATCATCAGCATTATCTATAAGACTAACCACAGCTGGTTACTAGTAGTTCCTACTCCACATCATCAGCATTATCTATAGGACTAACCACAGCTGGTTACTAGTAGTTCCTACTCCACATCATCAGCATTATCTATAAGACTAACCACAGCTGGTTACTAGTAGTTCCTACTCCACATCATCAGCATTATCTATAAGACTAACCACAGCTGGTTACTAGTAGTTCCTACTCCACATCATCAGCATTATCTATAAGACTAACCACAGCTGGTTACTAGTAGTTCCTACTCCACATCATCAGCATTATCTATAGGACTAACCACAGCTGGTTACTAGTAGTTCCTACTCCACATCATCAGCATTATCTATAGGACTAACCACAGCTGGTTACTAGTAGTTCCTACTCCACATCATCAGCATTATCTATAGGACTAACCACAGCTGGTTACTAGTAGTTCCTACTCCACATCATCAGCATTATCTATAGGACTAACCACAGCTGGTTACTAGTAGTTCCTACTCCACATCATCAGCATTATCTATAGGACTAACCACAGCTGGTTACTAGTAGTTCCTACTCCACATCATCAGCATTATCTATAGGACTAACCACAGCTGGTTACTAGTAGTTCCTACTCCACATCATCAGCATTGCATTAGGATTAGTTTAAAAACTCATACCTAGTTTCTCTGTATACAACATCTCTCATTTTGAATAGAAACCAAAACAGTCAAAAGACAGCCAGTGTGATGCTGAGAAACTGTAGTGAACTATTGATACAAATATTGACACAAATATATACAAGTATGAGCAGATCAACATATTGTATTACAGCAGGTCACGTACTGCATCACGTTTCTGACTAGGGCATGATAATGTTGGGTAGTGGAGGTGGTAGGTATTTAGACATGTCTCTGGGTAGTGGAGGGGTGGTAGGTATTTAGACATGTCTCTGGGTAGAGGAGGTGGTAGGTATTTAGACATGTCTCTGGGTAGTGGAGGTGGTAGGTATTTAGACATGTCTCTGGGTAGTGGAGGTGGTAGGTATTTAGACATGTCTCTGGGTAGTGGAGGTGGTAGGTATTTAGACATGTCTCTGGGTAGTGGAGGAGGTAGGTATTTAGACATGTCTCTGGGTAGTGGAGGTGGTAGGTATTTAGACATGATAATGTTAGGTAATGGAGGTGGTAGGTATTTAGACATGTCTCTGGGTAGTTGAGGTGGTAGGTATTTAGACATGTCTCTGGGTAGTGGAGGTGGTAGGTATTTAGACTTGTCTCTGGGTAGTGGAGGTGGTAGGTATTTAGGCATGATAATTTTGGGTAGTGGAGGTGGTAGGTATTTAGACATGATAATGTTAGGTAGTGGAGGTGGTAGGTTTTTAGACATGTGTCTGGGTAGTGGAGGTGGTAGGTATTTAGGCATGATAATGTTAGGTAGTGGAGGTGGTAGGTTTTTAGACATGTGTCTGGGTAGTGGAGGTGGTAGGTATTTAGACATGTCTCTGGGTAGTGGAGGTGGTAGGTATTTAGACATGTCTCTGGGTAGTGGAGGTGGTAGGTATTTAGACATGATAATGTTAGGTAATGGAGGTGGTAGGTATTTAGACATGTCTCTGGGTAGTTGAGGTGGTAGGTATTTAGACATGTCTCTGGGTAGTGGAGGTGGTAGGTATTTAGACTTGTCTCTGGGTAGTGGAGGTGGTAGGTATTTAGGCATGATAATTTTGGGTAGTGGAGGTGGTAGGTATTTAGACATGATAATGTTAGGTAGTGGAGGTGGTAGGTTTTTAGACATGTGTCTGGGTAGTGGAGGTGGTAGGTATTTAGACATGTCTCTGGGTAGTGGAGGTGGTAGGTATTTAGACATGATAATGTTGGGTAGTGGAGGTGGTAGGTATTTAGACATGATAATGTTGGGTAGTGGGGGTGGTAGGTATTTAGACATGATAATGTTGGGTAGTGGAGGTGGTAGGTATTTAGACATGATAATGTTGGGTAGTGGGGGTGGTAGGTATTTAGACATGTCTCTGGGTAGTGGAGGTGGTAGGTATTTAGACAAGTCTCTGGGTAGTGGAGGTGGTAGGTAGTTAGACATGATAATGTTAGGTAATGGAGGTGGTAGGTATTTAGACATGTCTCTGGGTAGTTGAGGTGGTAGGTATTTAGACATGTCTCTGGGTAGTGGAGGTGGTAGGTATGTAGACTTGTCTCTGGGTAGTGGAGGTGGTAGGTATTTAGACATGTCTCTGGGTAGTGGAGGTGGTAGGTATTTAGACATATCTCTGGGTAGTGGAGGTGGTAAGTATGTAGACATGTCTCTGGGTAGTGGAGATGGTAGGTATTTAGACATGTCTCTGGGTAGTGGAGGTGGTAGGTATTTAGACATGATAATGTTGGGTAGTGGAGGTGGTAGGTATTTAGACATGATAATGCTGGGTAGTGGAGGTGGTAGGTATTTAGACATGTCTCTGGGTAGTGGAGATGGTAGGTATTTAGACATGATAATGTTAGGTAGTGGAGGTGGTAGGTATTTAGCCATGTCTCTGGGTAGTGGAGGTGGTAGGTATGTAGACATGTCTCTGGGTAGTGGAGGTGGTAGGTATTTAGACATGTCTCTGGGTAGTGGAGGTGGTAGGTATTTAGACATGATAATGCTGGGTAGTGGAGGTGGTAGGTATTTAGACATGTCTCTGGGTAGTGGAGGTGGTAGGTATTTAGACATGTCTCTGGGTAGTGGGGATTATAGGTATTTAGACATGATAAAGTTAGGTAATGGAGGTGGTAGGTATTTAGACATGTCTCTGGGTAGTGGAGGTGGTAGGTATTTAGACAAGTCTCTGGGTAGTGGAGGTGGTAGGTAGTTAGACATGATAATGTTAGGTAATGGAGGTGGTAGGTATTTAGACATGTCTCTGGGTAGTTGAGGTGGTAGGTATTTAGACATGTCTCTGGGTAGTGGAGGTGGTAGGTATGTAGACTTGTCTCTGGGTAGTGGAGGTGGTAGGTATTTAGACATGTCTCTGGGTAGTGGAGGTGGTAGGTATTTAGACATATCTCTGGGTAGTGGAGGTGGTAAGTATGTAGACATGTCTCTGGGTAGTGGAGATGGTAGGTATTTTAGACATGTCTCTGGGTAGTGGAGGTGGTAGGTATTTAGACATGATAATGTTGGGTAGTGGAGGTGGTAGTTATTTAGACATGATAATGCTGGGTAGTGGAGGTGGTAGGTATTTAGACATGTCTCTGGGTAGTGGAGATGGTAGGTATTTAGACATGATAATGTTAGGTAGTGGAGGTGGTAGGTATTTAGCCATGTCTCTGGGTAGTGGAGGTGGTAGGTATGTAGACATGTCTCTGGGTAGTGGAGGTGGTAGGTATTTAGACATGTCTCTGGGTAGTGGAGGTGGTAGGTATTTAGACATGATAATGCTGGGTAGTGGAGGTGGTAGGTATTTAGACATGTCTCTGGGTAGTGGAGGTGGTAGGTATTTAGACATGTCTCTGGGTAGTGGGGATTATAGGTATTTAGACATGATAAAGTTAGGTAATGGAGGTGGTAGGTATTTAGACATGTCTCTGGGTAGTGGAGGTGGTAGGTATTTAGACATGTCTCTGGGTAGTGGAGGTGGTAGGTATTTAGACATGTCTCTGGGTAGTGGATGTGGTAGGTATTTAGACATGTCTCTGGGTAGTGGAGATGGTAGGTATTTAGATATGTCTCTGAGTAGTGGAGGTGGTAGGTATTTAGACATGTCTCTGGGTAGTGGAGGTGGTAGGTATTTAGACATGATAATGTTGGGTAGTGGAGATGGTAGGTATTTAGACATGTCTCTGGGTAGTGGAGGTGGTAGGTATTTAGACATGTCTCTGGGTAGTGGAGGTGGTAGGTATTTAGATATGTCTCTGAGTAGTGGAGGTGGTAGGTATTTAGACATGATAATGTTGGGTAGTGGAGATGGTAGGTATTTAGACATGTCTCTGGGTAGTGGAGGTGGTAGGTATTTAGACATGTCTCTGGGTAGTGGAGGTGGTAGGTATTTAGACATGTCTCTGGGTAGTGGAGGTGGTAGGTATTTGGACATGTCTCTGGGTAGTGGAGGTGGTAGGTATTTAGACATGTCTCTGGGTAGTGGAGGTGGTAGGTATTTAGACATGTCTCTGGGTAGTGGAGGTGGTAGGTATTTAGACATGTCTCTGGGTAGTGGAGGTGGTAGGTATTTGGACATGTCTCTGGGTAGTGGAGGTGGTAGGTATTTAGACATGTCTCTGGGTAGTGGAGGTGGTAGGTATTTAGACATGTCTCTGGGTAGTGGAGGTGGTAGGTATTTAGACATGTCTCTGGGTAGTGGAGGTGGTAGGTATTTAGACCTGTCTCTGGGTAGTGGGGGGGTATATATCTATGTTAAATAAAGTAATATAACATAGATAACATACAGTACATTACATTATATAACATAGATAATTACAGTTGAAGTCGGAAGTTTACATACACTTGGTTTGGAGTCATTAAAACTCGTTTTTCAACCACTCCTCAATTTTCTTGTTAACAAACTATAGTTTTGGCAAGACGGAGGACATGTAATTTTTCCAATAATTTTTTACAGACAGATTATTTCACTTATAATTCACTGTATCACAATTCCAGTGGGTCAGAAGTTTACATACACTAAGTTGACTGTGCCTTTAAACAGCATGGAACATTCCAGAAAATGATGTCATGGCTTTAGAAGCTTCTGATAGGCTAATTGACATAATTTGAGTCAATTGGAGGTGTACCTGTGGATGTATTTCAAGGCCTACCTTCAAACTCAGTGCCTCTTTGCTTGACATCATGGGGAAATCAAAATACCTCATAAATAATTATCTCTACTGTTATTCTGACATTTCACATTCTTAAAATAAAGTGGTGATCCTAACTGACCTAAGACAGGGAATTTTTACTACGATTAAATGTAAGGAATTGTGAAAAACTGAGTTCAAATGTATTTGGCTAAGGTGTATGTAAACTTCCGACTTCAACTGTATAGCAAACATTGCATTACATTATATAACATATATAACACAATGTCAGAGCATTTATCATTTTCAATAAAACGTCATTTCTTTTCCATTTTTTCCATTTCAGTCATTTATCAGACACTCTTATCCAGAGAGACTTACATCAGTGCATTCATATTAACATAGCTAGGTGACAAAACAGCCTATCACAATCGTAACCAAGTAGGTTTCTAGATACTACCTTTTTTTCTATTTCGTCACTCACCAAACTGACTCACTCACCCCGCTCCCCCACCCCCGTAGTGGCCCTTCCAAAGAATCCCTCGAAAATGACCTGATCTGAGGTAGCTGGGGGGGGGGGGGTATTGAGGAAGAGTCACCCATTTAGGAGCGGAACACCTCTGATTTAAAGGAAACCTACCGAGAAGAGGAACCCACAAACCCCAAAACCTCTGTAACCTCTAACCATCATCGTTGTCTCCAGCGAACTCTGCTGCTGCACAGCTCTCTGTCTCACATATAAATACACCCCAGAGAGACACCAGGCCACCATTACTGAATCACATTGACACTCCATCTACAGACAGGTACAGTCAACAGAGACTCCACAGCTTAACTCTAAAAGGACTCCTTGAAAGACTTCTCAAAGACTTCGAAAGACTTCTCAAAGACTTCAAAAGACTTCTCAAAGACTTCAAAAGACTTCTCAAAGACTTCAAAAGACTTCTCAAAGACTTCGAAATACTTCTCAAGGGCATATTTTGATATATTTTGCGAGGCTTTTGTTCTGTGGATTGAACGAAACGTGAGCCGCTGTAACCAGGATAGTAATATGAATTCATCCCTGGATCTTGTTGTGTTAGTATGTTTGGGATTCTGCTCTGTAGTGGTTCTGGGACGCCCCCACCACTCTGGCTCTGAACTTGGGTCCAGCTTCGTGTCCAAAAACATGGAGAGAGACATCGACACCCTGAAAGGCCCTTTGGTGAGTTACAATAGAAATCCTTAAACCTGTTTAAACTGATTTCTCTGGTCTGTGGTCATGGATGTGTCCCAAACAGCACCCTATTCAGTATATAGTACACTACTTTGGCCACATACCACAAACCCCTGAGGTGCCTTCTTGCTATTATAAAGAGGTTACCAATGCAAATTAGAACCTTAAATAAGTATTTTTTTTATGTAGGGTCTGATATACCATAGCTTTAAGCCAATCAGCATTCAGGGCTCGACCCGCCCGGTTCATAATATCTTATAATGCCTAATGCATGTGGTACTATGACAGTCCTGTCCTGTACTACTGAGAGGTTCCCTTCTCCTGGCCTTCAACAGATGACAAACAAGAAACTTACAGTCAATTTACAGACGTCTTGGGATTTTATTACTTTTATTCATTTTATTTAGAACCTGCTGGACACCAACTTGGTAGGCAAACCTGTCTTCCGGAACCTCATGGTAGAGCTTGATGGCAAGTTTGAGGTAAATATCTCATATTAATTTCCGTTTTTCAACAAATGTTACTGAACTCAAAAAGTTCTGTACATAGTTGGATTATTTCATTTTAAAGCCAACATTACTTGTAGATTCTACCTGCTATTTTACATTAAACTTGCTGGCCCTGCTATTGTAGATTCAACCTGCTAGCCTTGTCAACCTGCTGGCCCTGCTATTGTAGATTCAACCTACTGGCCCTGCTATTGTAGATCAAATTCAATTGTCTGCTAAGCTGCTGGCCCTGCTATTGTAGATTCAACCTGCTAGCCTTGTCAACCTGCTGGCCCTGCTATTGTAGATCAAATTCAATGTCTGCTAAGCTGCTGGCCCTGCTATTGTAGATTCAACCTGGATTCCTGTCTACCTGCTGGTCCTGCTATTGTAAATTAAACCTGGAGCCCTGTCAACCTGCTGGTCCTGCTATTTTAGATTCAACTTGCTGGCCCTGTCAACCTGCTGGCCCTGCTATTGTAGATTCAACTTGCTGGCCCTGTCAACCTGCTGGCCCTGCTATTGTAGATTAAAATCAAGGTCTGCTAAACTGCTGGCCCTGCTATTGTAGATTCAACTTCAAGGTCTGCTGTCACATGTACCGAGGATGTACTCATTGTTAATGGTGTGCCTTTCCCCATGTCCTCCCGGTTCTCCCTGTTTCTGTCTCTCTCTCTCACTTTCTCTCTCTCTGTCTCTGTTTCTGTCTCTGTCTCTGTCTCTGTCTCGCTCTCTTTCTCTCTCTCTGTCTGTCTCTCTTTCTCTCTCTATTCTCCATTCTCTCTCTCTCTCTCTCTCTCTCTCTCTCTCTCTCTCTCTCTCTCTCTCTCCTCTTTGGTGGTCTTCTCTCCATTAGAAGCATGAACAGTGGCTGCTCCTGAACACCACTCTGGATGTGTACCTAAACATCTTCTCCAACATGCTGAAGGAGAACCATCCAGAGGAAGTCAAGCAGGGCCTCAGCAGACTCCGCGGGAAGGTGGAGGAGCTTAAGAGGAGCTACTACCAGGACAGAGTGAAGATGAAGATACAGGATCTGGCGGACATTAAGGTCAAAAGACTAAACTAAGTTATTCACTTATTCTGTTTACATCCCAAATGGCATCCTATTCCCTATATAGTGCACTACTTTTGACCAGAGCCCAGTATATAAAAAAAAAAAAATAGGGTGTGAGATAAAGAGAGAGAGAAATAAAGAGAGAGAGAGAGAGAGAGAGCGAGAGAGAGAGAGAGAGAGAGAGAGAGAGAGAGAGAAAGAGAGAGAAAGAGAGAAAGAGAGAAAGAGAGAGAGAGAGAGAGAGAGAGAGAGAGAGAGAGAGAGAGAGAGAGAGAGAGCGAGTGAGTAAATGTGTGCTTGTGCGTCTCATAGTTTTAAAAGTCCATTGTTGTCTGAATGCCGTCTTCCAAGTGTGGACACTCCACTGGTCAGGTCAAGATGATGACGTCTCTTTAAATGTATGTTGTCACTTCTGTTTAGACCAATGATGCTGTTGTCCAGAGGAAGGCTGTGAACGAGTTCAAAGTGGTCTACCAGAGAGCTTCCCAGCTGGGGACCATTCTCCATCCGAGAGTCAAGAACGCCACACAGGGCTGAGAGCAGACAGAACCACCAACTGACTGATTGAAGACAGATGAGACGACAGACTGTAATACATTAGGAAAGTGTGATGTCATTTCACTGCCGGTATCCACTTCAAGTGCAAAACCTGCAGAAATAAAAACACAACCGAACACCTTCATTAAAGGCATCGGGTAGAAGTAAATGAATCCATATCATTTCATATATCACCTGAAATGGCCGTGTTTTCATGAATTGAATGATATGATCTTAAAGTGCAGACAAAAACAGGACAAATGGACACCTGAAGAAAGGTAGAAACAGTCACTTTCCCAACGTAAACTTAACAACTGTCTCACAGCTTCCTCACCTACTGGTCACCATGCTTGTTCACGGTGCTATTTATTTAACTTTAACATTATTTAACATATTTATTTTAAATTTAAGTGCAATGTAATTATATGATGTAATTATTTATTGTAATGAATATTTATCAACTTTGTATGAAGGGATTTCCATTGGTCCTATAACAGTGGTAATGTTGTACTATTTAATATCATAGTTCACAATCAATGGATCAAATGTACTGTATTTATATCCTGGGAATAAATTCTCCTGAAAATATATCCTGTTACATGTCTTGAGTCTGGTTTTTAAAAATGTTTTTTTTTATCCAGTTTTCAAATTAGGATTCTATGTTACTGAAGTGCTGTTATTTCTAAATTCTCTTCGTCTTAATTAATGTGAGTCATTTTATTAATTCTGGGTCATTTTAATAATGGATGTAGAAGGCAACCAGTTTATTTCCTGATGTGAATGAAATTATGCCGAGTCACATTATTTCAGATTGTGGTTCTGGAGCTGTAAAGGTCAGATCATTCACATGATTGTGTCCTGAGATGAGTGTGATGTAGGAACCTTTACTTCAGATCCCACATTTCCGTGTTGTCACCTGACGTGTATTGGGGTTGCGCGTCCGGTCTACACAGAAAGCCCAACTTGTCGTCCTTTCTGAGGTGACAGACTGACACCTTCAATACTAGAGATGAACCATTTCTCTCTCATGGAAACTGACAAGCATCTGTTGAGTTCCAGTGTAAAGTTGACACATTCACCCACAAATGCCGTTGATGAGATGGATATAACACTGAGTCATGCTGCCTTGGCTTCTCTGGGTTGTATTTATATGTGGGAGTCTCCTTCAACAGAGTGCAGCTCTGAAGACGCCAGTTGGAGGTTACAGGGGTGAAAATGTACTTATGATTGCAGAAGAGCATAATACTACATTCATTACAATTTGTGTGAAAGTGATACAACTGAAAACGCCTGGGTGTCACTACAAACTAGCAACTAGCCTGAATAAGCAAAAGTGGTTCATTGTTAATAAATCAAACCGTATTCTTTCAACATCAATATTTGTTTGAAAGTGATGCCACTGTCCCCCCTTTGAAAAAGCCTGGGTGTCAATGAAAGATAGCATTAGCATCTATCTGTACTAGCATTAGCAACTAGCAACTAGCATCTAGCAACACAGCAGTCTTCTGGAACTATGACGGTGAGGTCATTCATTCGGTGTTGTCCCGGGGTTCTGGAACTATGACGGTGAGGTCATTCATTCGGTGTTGTCCCGGGGTTCTGGAACTATGACGGTGAGGTCATTCATTCGGTGTTGTCCCGGGGTTCTGGAACTATGACGGTGAGGTCATTCATTCGGTGTTGTCCCGGGGTTCTGGAACTGTAAAGGTGAGGTCATTCATTCGGTGGTGTCGCAGGATGAGTGTGTTGTAGGAACCTTTATTTCAGATCCCACCATTCCGTTTTGTCACCTGACGTGTTATGGGGTTGCGCGGCCGACCTACGCTGAAACCCCAACCTGTCATCCTTTCTGAGGTGACAGAGTGACACCCACAACCTTAACCATTTATTTCTCATGGAAACTGACAAGCATCTATGCACTAGCAACTAGCAACTAGCCTGAATAAGCAAAAGTGGTTCATGAAAATAAACAATTTTCAATAGATCGTTAAATCAAACCACATTCTTTCAACATCAATATTTGTCTGAATGTAATGCCGCTGTCCCCCCTTTGAAAGAGCCTGGGTGTCAATGAAAGATAGCATCAGCATCTATCTGTACTAGCATCAGCATCTATCTGTACTAGCATCAGCATCTATCTGTACTAGCATCAGCATCTATCTGTACTAGCATTAGCATCTATCTGTACTAGCATTAGCATCTATCTGTACTAGCATTAGCATCTATCTGTACTAGCATTAGCATCTATCTGTACTAGCATTAGCATCTATCTGTACTAGCATTAGCATCTATCTCTACTAGCATTAGCATCTATCTGTACTAGCATTAGCAACTAGCAACTATCATCTACTGTAGCAACACAGAAGTCAACAGACAGGGCTCTGTCCTCTAGCAACACAGAAGTCAACAGACAGGGCTCTGTCCTCTAGCAACACAGAAGTCAACAGACAGGGCTCTGTCCTCCAGCAACACAGAAGTCAACAGACAGGGCTCTGTCCTCTAACAACACAGAAGTCAACAGACAGGGCTCTGTCCTCTAACAACACAGAAGTCAACAGACAGGGCTCTGTCCTCCAGCAACACAGAAGTCAACAGACAGGGCTCTGTCCTCTATCAACACAGAAGTTAACAGACAGGGCTCTGTTCTCTAGCAACACAGAAGTTAACAGACAGGGCTCTGTTCTCTAGCAACACAGAAGTCAACAGACAGGGCTCTGTCCTCTATCAACACAGAAGTCAACATGCATACCAACCTGAACTTTATTGCATCACCAAAGAACTTCCCCAGAACGTGTCAAAACGACCTGTTTCATAGGGATTCCAACCCAAGACCCCATGCTCTGCTGCAAAGAAAAGGTGTTCAGCGGCCGTGTGTTGGTGTGTGATTTAAAGGAAACTTCGCTCAGTCAGAGAACCCACAACCTCACACCTCTATCGTTTCTGCCTCTGCCTCAACTATATAAATACTTGTCTGTCTTAACCAGCATCAGTCAGCCAGACACAGAAGACCAAGACTTGGGTAGTGTCAGATACAAGGGAAGAAGACCCAGTTAGACTAAACAAGGTTATTATGTTACATACAGTTGAAGTTAGAAGTTTACATACACCTTAGTCAAATACATTTAAACACATTTTTTCACAATTCCTGACATTTAATCCTAGTAAAAATTCCCTGTGTTAGGTCAGTTAGGATCACCACTTCATTTTAAGAATGTGAAATGTCAGAATAATAGTAGAGAGAATGATTTATTTCAGCTTTTATTTATTTTATCACATTCCCAGTGGGTCAGAAGTTTACATACAGTCTAGTATTTGGTAGCATTGCCTTTAAATTGTTTAACTTGGGTCAAACATTTCGGGTAGCCTTCCACAAGCTTCCCACAATAAGTTGGGTGAATTTTGGCCTATTCCTCCTGACAGAGCTGGTGTAACTGAATCAGGTTTGTAGGCCTCCTAGCTCGCACACGCTTTTCAGTTCTGCCCACAAATTTTCTATAGATTTGAGGTCAGGGCTTTGTGATGGCCACTCCAATACCTTGACTTTGTTGTCCTTAAGCCATTTTGCCACAACTTTGGAAGTATGCTTGCGGTCATCGTCCATTTGGAAGACCCATTTGCGACTAAGCTATAACTTCCTGACTGATGTCTTGAGATGTTGCTTCAATATATCCACATAATTTCCCCCCTCATGATGCCATCTATTTTGTGAAGTGCACCAGTCCCTCCTGCAGCAAACCACCCCCACAACATGATGCTGCCACCCCCATGCTTCACGGTTGGGATAGTGTTCTTCTCGGCTTGCAAGCCTCCCCCTTTTTCCTCCAAACATAACGATGGTTATTCTGGCCAAACAGTTCTATTTTTGTTTCATCAGACCGGAGGACATTTCTCCAAAAAGTACGATCATTGTCCCCATGTGCAGTTGCAAACCGTAGTCTGGCTTTTTTATGGCGGTTTTGGAGCAGTGGCTTCTTCCTTGCTGAGCGGCCTTTCAGGTTATGTCAATATAGGACTAGTTTTACTGTGGATATAGATACTTTTCTACCTGTTTCCTCCAGCATCTTCACAAGGTCCTTTGCTGTTGTTCTGGGATTGATTTGCACTTTTTGCACCAAAGTACGTTCATCTCTAGGAGACAGAACGTGTCTCCTTCCTGAGCAGTATGATGGCTACGTGGTCCCGTGGTGTTTATACTTGCGTACTATTGTTTGTACAGATGAACGTGGTACATTCAGGCGTTTGGAAATTGCTCCCAAAGATGAACCAGACTTGTGGAGGTCTACAATTTTTTTTATGAGGTCTTGGCTGATTTCTTTTGATTTTCCAATGATGTCAAGCAAAGAGGCACTGAGTTTGAAGGTAGGCCTTGAAATACATCCACAGGTACACCTCCAATTGACTCAAATTATGTCAATTAGCCTATCAGAAGCTTCTAAAGCTATGACATAATTTCTGGAATTTTCCCAGCTGTTTAAAGGCACAGTCAACTTAGTGTATGTAAACTTCTGACACACTGGAACTGTGATACAGTGAATTATGTGAAATAATCTGTCTGTAAACAATTGTTGGAAAAATGACTTGTGTCCTGCACAAAGTAGATGTCCTAACCGACTTGCCAAACCTATAGTGTGTTAACAAGACATTTGTGGAGTGGTTGGAAAACGAGTTTTAATGACTCCAACCTAAGTGTATGTAAAATTCCCACTTCAAGTGTAAGTGTTGATGTTAAAGGTGTAAACACAAGTCTAAGTGTTGATGTTAAAGGTGTAAACACAAGTGTAAGTGTTGATGTTAAAGGTGTAAACCCAAGTGTAAGTGTTGATGTTAAAGGTGTAAACACAAGTGTAAGTGTTGATGTTAAAGGTGTAAACACAAGTGTAAGTGTTGATGTTAAAGGTGTAAACACAAGTGTAAGTGTTGATGTTAAAGGTTGAACCCAAGTGTAAGTGTTGATGTTAAAGGTGTAAACACAAGTGTAAGTGTTGATGTTAAAGGTGTAAACACAAGTGTAAGTGTTGATGTTAAAGGTGTAAACACAAGTGTAAGTGTTGATGTTAAAGGTGTAAACCCAAGTGTAAGTGTTGATGTTAAAGGTGTAAACCCAAGTGTAAGTGTTGATGTTAAAGGTATAAACCCAAGTGTAAGTGTTGATGTTAAAGGTGTAAACCCAAGTGTAAGTGTTGATGTTAAAGGTTAAACCCAAGTGTAAGTGTTGATGTTAAAGGTTAAACCCAAGTGTAAGTGTTGATGTTAAAGGTGTAAACCCAAGTGTAAGTGTTGATGTTAAAGGTGTAAACCCAAGTGTAAGTGTTGATGTTAAAGGTATAAACCCAAGTGTAAGTGTTGATGTTAAAGGTGTAAACCCAAGTGTAAGTGTTGATGTTAAAGGTGTAAACACAAGTGTAAGTGTTGATGTTAAAGGTGTAAACACAAGTCTAAGTGTTGATGTTAAAAGTGTTTAGGTTGGTGTGTTTGTTCCTGTTTCTGAGGACGGTGTGAGGGCATCCCAAATGGCAGCCTAGCCCCTATATAGTGCACTACCTTTGACCAGGACCCTATGGGCCGCCCATTTGGGACACGGCCATTGTGTGGGCCACAGCCGTTGTGTGGGCCCCATGCAGGGGAGGGTTTTGGTTTCAATACGAGAACAATTATAAAAGTTCAGTCGGCCAATGTGTGATATTTCCATACTGCACCACACATAGACTAGTGTGTGTGTGTGTGTGTGTGTGTGTGTGTGTGTGTGTGTGTGTGTGTGTGTGTGTGTGTGTGTGTGTGTGTGTGTGTGTGTGTGTGTGTGTGTGTGTGTGTGGATAGATAATATCAGTCATCAGAATTGTTTCCTCAGTGTTCATTTATTCAGTCATAGAATTTACAGATTTAGCATAATCTGCAATAAATAACTATTTATAAAAAAATTAATTTTTTTTCTAGATAATGAATAATAAATATAAATTAACTAAATCTATTGATTCAAGAAAAATAAATACTTTTAACAATGATAATATACCATTGAGTATTGTGCGTGATTTCATAGATTAAATAAATACATTTTATAAATAGATGTCCAGTTGAGGCATTTTGTATCAAGGAAATATGTAACTTCAATATGTATCTCCACTGTGTCTCCGGGGGGAAGTTTCCCCGAGGTACAGATCTAGGATCAGCTGCCCCTCCCCCAATCCCAACCTTCACCATTAGAGGGGAAATGATAAACTGACCCAAGATCAGTATCTAGGGGTAACTTCCCCCTACAGCTAGCCTTCACACTAGACACGGTTGGTCATCTACATGATGCTTGATTTGAGCCTCTGGGCTTGCCGTCTCTTCCTGCGGTTGTCCTTCTTCAGATGGATCTTAAGGGCCAGTTTGGAGGCTTTCTCGTAGATGGTAACCAACTCGGACAGAGCCTTCCCCTGGACTGTGGTGTCACTGGTCTGAGGTAGAAGATACAAGGATTAACTATCAGGTTATCAGTTCATCAGGTGTCACTGGTCTGAGATAGAAGATACAAGCTTTAACTATCAGGTTATCAGTTCATCAGGTGTCACTGGTCTGAGATAGAAGATACAAGCATTGATTATCAGGTTATCAGTTCATCAGGTGTCATGAGGATGGTGTCTATACAGTAGACTATACTACAGTCATGATGATGGTGTCTATACAGTAGACTATACTACAGTCATGATGATGGTGTCTATACAGTAGACTATACTACAGTCATGATGATGGTAGCACAGTGCTAGAGGATAATTCATCCAGAAAGCTGGTGATTTAAATGTTGCATAGTCCATGGGATGTTTCATTCTAATGGACATATCCTTAATTTCATTTTAAACAAGATAAGTACATGTCATTGCTATGTGGCTTCATCTGCTAAAATATGAAGCGATGACCATGTGAAAGTAAACAACACCAGATCTATGTTCTGCTTCATGGAGGGAAGCTCACCTTGACGGCCCACAGGTTCTGCAGGTGTGTCCTCAGCTCAGGTATCCTCCCCAGGAAATATTGTTTCTGGAGATGCTGAATTTTCCCCTTGACATAATTCAGACTGTCCCTCACTTCCTGGTCCCCCGTCTGGTTCAGCATCTGACTGAAGATACTCAGATACACGTCCAGAACCACACTCATCAGCACCCTCCGCTCACTGTCCTGAGGGAGGGAAGGAAGGAAGGAAGGAAGGAAGGAAGGAAGGAAGGAAGGAAGGAAGGAAGGAAGGAAGGAAGGAAGGAAGGAAGGAAGGAAGGAAGGAAGGAAGGAAGGAAGGAAGGAAGGAAGGAAGGAAGGAGAATACTTTTAATATCTTGAAACGTAGTTTTGTGTCCAGCCTAGCCCAAGGGTAAGCTGTAGTTCCACATTGGTGATGTTAGCCTGAAGGGGATAACAATGTGTAACTATATATCTTACCTCAAACGTGTCCTTGGGGAAAACAGGGTTCCCGTTGAACAGCTGGTCCTTGGAGATCTTCTGAAAGAGCAAGACATGATGACAATTAGTGGTGTTGCTTTTCTCCTTCAACTTGGTGCAGTTTATTGCGTATAGTGGGCTCTTCTACCCCTAATCACAAGTATAGTGTCTGTCAGACCTGGGCTAAATACGTCAAATAACTTCAAATACATCATTTAGTTTGTCCAGTACAATGGCAACAATGGAGTAGTCCCAAAAGTGCAAACTCCAAGCTACATCTAAGCTAAAGCTCACCTCAGATGGAAATGTTTGAGCCAGGTCTGGTGTCTATGGGCCTACCTGGAAATGCACTGTTATGATGATGTCATCATTTTCTGTTTCATTTCAGTCTCACTGACAAGTCTTTCCTGCTTGGGCAGGAAGTGTGGAACTCCTCTTGGTTTTAGTCAAACATTTTATCTCTAACTCATCAACATCCAATGTTCTCCCTGTTCTGTCCTACTGTTGGCCTCCCATTAGGAAGGAGATCTCCCTGTTCTGTCCTACTGTTGGCCTCCCATTAGGAAGGAGATCTCCCTGTTCTGTCCTACTGTTGGCCTCCCATTAGGAAGGAGATCTCCCTGTTCTGTCCTACTGTTGGCCTCCCATTAGGAAGGAGATCTCCCTGTTCTGTCCTACTGTTGGCCTCCCATTAGGAAGGAGATCTCCCTGTTCTGTCCTACTGTTGGCCTCCCATTAGGAAGGAGATCTCCCTGTTCTGTCCTACTGTTGGCCTCCCATTAGGAAGGAGATCTCCCTGTTCTGTCCTACTGTTGGCCTCCCATTAGGAAGGAGATCTCCCAGTTCTGTCCTACTGTTGGCCTCCCATTAGGAAGGAGATCTCCCAGTTCTGTCCTACTGTTGGCCTCCCATTAGGAAGGAGATCTCCCAGTTCTGTCCTACTGTTGGCCTCCCATTAGGAAGGAGATCTCCCAGTTCTGTCCTACTGTTGGCCTCCCATTAGGAAGGAGATCTCCCTGTTCTGTCCTACTGTTGGCCTCCCATTAGGAAGGAGATCTCCCTGTTCTGTCCTACTGTTGGCCTCCCATTAGGAAGGAGATCTCCCTGTTCTGTCCTACTGTTGGCCTCCCATTAGGAAGGAGATCTCCCTGTTCTGTCCTACTGTTGGCCTCCCATTAGGAAGGAGATCTCCCTGTTCTGTCCTACTGTTGGCCTCCCATTAGGAAGGAGATCTCCCTGTTCTGTCCTACTGTTGGCCTCCCATTAGGAAGGAGATCTCCCTGTTCTGTCCTACTGTTGGCCTCCCATTAGGAAGGAGATCTCCCTGTTCTGTCCTACTGTTGGCCTCCCATTACGAAGCAGGAGTCTGTCTGTCTGTCTGTCTGTCTGTCTGTCTGTCTGTCTGTCTGTCTGTCTGTCTGTCTGTCTGTCTGTCTGTCTGTCTGTCTGTCTGTCTGTCTGTCTGTCTGTCTGTCTGTCTGTCTGTCTGTCTGTCTGTCTGTCTGTCTGTCTGTCTGTCTGTCTGTCAGGAGAAACCCCTGTTAGTCCAGTTAATAATGTGTATGATACTTACATAGTGGACTTTCAGTTTGTCTATGTTGCTCTTCATGGTAACTGATGTGTACTGAGCAGCATTACTCCATCCTAAAGTCATCCAGCCCATCAAGCAGAAACACATCACAGCCCTTGATAACACATCCATGGTCCTCAACCTCACGCTGAAGATCCCTCAAAGCTCAATAGTCCTCAATCGGTGTACGGAAACTTCAGTCAAAGGCCTTGACTTGAGTTGACTTAACGAGACCGCCTTGTATCTGACACTACCCAAGTCTTGTTCTTCTGTGTCTGTCTGACTGATGCTGAGGTTAAGACAGACAAGTATTTATATAGTTGAGGCAGAGGCAGAAACGATAGAGGTGTGAGGTTGTGGGTTCTCTGACTGAGCGAAGTTTCCTTTAAATCAAACACCAACACACGGCCGCTCAGTAACACCTTTCTTTGCAGCAGATCATGGGGTCTTGGGTTGGAATCCCTAGGAAACAGGTAGGTATGACACGTTCTGGGGAAGTTCTTTGGTGATGTGGGTATGATGAGGGGGTAGAGGAGGAGAATCAGGAGGAGGTATGTGGTGAGGGGGACGTCTGGGTTGAAGTCATCTTAGAAGTAACAGGTGAAGAGCTTGTCTGCGTCCCAAACGGCACACTATTCCCCTACATAGTACGCTGCTTTTGACCAGAGGCATGACGGGCGGTTCGTGATTAGTGGTTCTGGCTGATCAACTAATGAAACTGTGGTGTTTCCTCTGACTGGCTTTGTAGTGAATGATGCATGTGTTGATGTAATACTGAAACTAACACCAAACTAACACTCTTATGAGGTAATGCCATAACTGATATATTCCATCTGTTGGTCTCTGTAGGCATAGTTCTCTTTCATCATTGTAGGGCTGCCTCCCAAATGGCACCCTATTCCCTATGTAGTGCACTACTTTAGATCAGGGCCCATAGGGGTAGTGCACTACTTTAGACCAGGACCCATAGGGGTAGTGCACTACTTTAGACCAGGGCCCATAGGGGTAGTGCACTACTTTAGACCAGGACCCATAGGGGTAGTGCACTACTTTAGACCAGGACCCATAGGGGTAGTGCACTACTTTAGATCAGGGCCCATAGGGGTAGTGCACTACTTTAGACCAGGGCCCATAGCGGGAGTGCACTACTTTAGACCAGGGCCCATAGCGGGAGTGCACTACTTTAGACCAGGACCCATAGGGGTAGTGCACTACTTTAGACCAGGACCCATAGGGGTAGTGCAGCCTAGGAACAGTGGGTTAACTGCCTTGTTGTACCTTGTCAGCTCGGGGTTTCGATCTTGCAACCTTTCGGTTACTAGTCCAACGCTCTAACCACTAGGCTAAGGCCAAAGTTCATTCATTGTGTCTGCTGGCATTACAGAGGCACAGATAGCAGAGCAGTGGAGAATGTCTCTCTCTCTCCCTCTATCTCTCTGTCTCTCTCTCTCTCTGTGTTTCTCTCTCTCTCTCTCTCTCTCTCCCTCTCATCCCAGTCAGTGTGCTAGCTTCCTAAAATGGCACCCTATTCCCTATTTAGTGCACTACTTTTGACCAGGTAGTGCACTAGATAGGGAATAGGGTGTCATTTGAGACGCATCCTGTATCAGCACTCAGAAGAGACGGGGCCCTATGTGGTGTGAAACAGGAAGGGGCTTGGGCTGTCATGTCACTTATGAGTAACACTGTCATAGAGCATTTCTTAGAAGACTTCTGTGTTGCTAGATGCTAGTTGCTAGTTGCTAATGCTAGTACAGATAGATGCTGATGCTAGTACAGATAGATGCTAATGCTAGTACAGATAGATGCTAATGCTAGTACAGATAGATGCTGATGCTAGTACAGATAGATGCTAATGCTAGTACAGATAGATGCTGATGCTAGTACAGATTTATGCTGATGCTAGTACAGATAGATGCTAATGCTAGTACAGATAGATGCTAATGCTAGTACAGATAGATGCTGATGCTAGTACAGATAGATGCTAATGCTAGTACAGGTAGATGCTGATGCTAGTACAGATAGATGCTGATGCTAGTACAGATAGATGCTGATGCTAGTACAGATAGATGCTGATGCTAGTACAGATAGATGCTGATGCTAGTACAGATAGATGCTAATGCTAGTACAGATAGATGCTGATGCTAGTACAGATAGATGCTGATGCTAGTACAGATAGATGCTGATGCTAGTACAGATAGATGCTAATGCTATCTTTCATTGACACCCAGGCTTTTTCAAAGGGGGGACAGCGGCATTACATTCAGACAAATATTGATGTTGAAAGAATGTGGTTTGATTTAACGATCTATTGAAAATTGTTTATTTTCATGAACCACTTTTGCTTATTCAGGCTAGTTGCTAGTGCATATATGCTTGTCAGTTTCCATGAGAGAGAAATGGTTAGGGTTGAGGGTGTCACTCTGTCACCTCAGAAAGGATGACAGGTTGGGGTTTCAGCGTAGGTCGGCCGCGCAACCCCATAACACGTCAGGTGACAAAACGGAATGGTGGGATCTGAAATAAAGGTTCCTACAACACAGTCATCCTGCGACAACACCGAATGAATGATCTCACTGTCATAGTTCCAGAACCCCGGGACAACACCGAATGAATGACCTCAACTTTTTTTTTTTTTTTTTTTTGGGGGGGGTGGATCAGCTTAATATTGCGGAAAGAATGTTGCTTCCAATGTAATTGTCTGCATCATTTCCAATCCCCCATATTTTTTTGGGTAAATATATATATCCATTCACGTATGCATACATATACACATATATACATACACATACCTACATAGACATACATACTTTTTTAAAGAGTATACCTTTATTATTATTCCCCGCAAACCCTACCACCGATCCCCCAATTGGAGTAAACTGATAAACATTTCTGTTTTTACCTTCAATTTATACATCTTATACACATTTTACAGACACAGTCTACTTTATAATAGTTCTCTCTTGTTTGTTCTTAGTCCTTCCTCTATTTCTGTTGTCCATCCAGTTTGATTTCCACTTGTAACTGTGCTATTTCACAATAGCTCCGCACCTATACACATTTCACAGATCCCGTATGCCCTACATTGTTTATCTTGTTATTAGTCCCACCCTTTAGCTCCACTCAACCTTTCCCATCTATCTTCCAACATCATCCATTTCGGATTTTTATTTGCCATATATTTTTCAACTGTGCTGTGATGCTTCACAAAAGATTTGAATCTTCCTATTCTCATAGCTTCCACAGATTGTAAATTAAAAATAAACATTTTTGCTAAAATAATTATTATATTATTGATTGATTGACTATGGCTTTTCAAATCCCCCAGTATTGCTATCTGTAGCGTTAGTTCTACGCAAATGTTGCAATTCTTCAACCATTCCTGGACCTGTGACCAAAAACGAGCTACATGCGGACAATACCAAAATAAATGGTCTAATGACTCTGCCTCCTCACAGCAGAATCTACAGAGCTGGGAAGATTGTATCCCCCATATATATAACATTCTATTAGTTGCAAGAATTTTGTACAATAATTTAAATTGAAAAATTCGAAGTTTTGAATCCGGCGTTGTTTTGCGTATCAATTCATACACCATGTGCCATGGAATGGGTACATCGAAAATCTCTTCCCAACTATTTTGCAATTTATATGGCACAGCTGTAAGTTTTTTGGTCCTTAAATGAAATTGGTATATGTTTTTATTTATCACACTTTTCTTTAACCATTTATGTTCTTTAATATAAGGCCGACATACAAGTTCCTTACTTTTATCCCCTTCCACCTGCCTCTTCCATTTTTGTGGTAATGCTGCAATTAATTGGTTGTAATTTTGGGTAGAGCAGACATTTCCATATGTCTGCGTTAGCTGCATGTGTGACATTACTCCACCAGTCCTATTTATGATATCATTCACAAAAATTATACCTTTTTTAAACATTTCTTCGATAAATACAGTTTTTTTATCAATTACTATATTTGAATTTAACCACAAGATTTGTTGTACTATTTGTTCCGTCCTTTCAGGTGGATTAAACTGAAATTGCAACCAACTTTCTAAGGCTTGCTTAAAAAATAAAGATATTTTGGAGATTATTTCCTTTTCAAGCAACCGAAAGTGAGCAGGTGTAATCTGAATAAAGGGAAAAAGGCCCTTCTTGAACATAGGATGTGACATTCGTACCAATCTACTAGAGAACCAGTTTGGATTTAAGTATAACTTTTGTATGACTGATGCCTTTAGTGAGAGGTCTAATGCTTTAATATTTAATAATTTCTGCCCTCCGAATTCATATTCGTTATATAAATAGGCCCTTTTAATTTTATCTGGCTTGCCGTTCCAAATAAAATTGAATATTTTTTGTTCATATAATTTAAAAAGCAGGTCACTAGGTGTAGGCAAAACCATAAGCAAATAGGTAAACTGTGATATGATTAAAGAGTTAATCAGGGTGATTTTCCCACAAATAGACAGGTATTTTCCTTTCCATGGTAGCAAGATCTTATCTATTTTTGCTAACTTTCTATAAAAATTTATTGGAGTGAGATCATTTCTTTCTTTTGGGATTTGTATACCGAGTATGTCCACATCACCGTCAGACCATTTAATTGGTAAACTACATGGCAATGTAAAATGTGTATTTTTTAGTGATCCAATACGTAATATGGTACATTTATCATAATTTGGTTTTAATCCAGAGAGGATAGCAAATATATCTAGATCCTCTAAGAGGCCGTGGAGAGATTCTAGTTGTGGTTTTAAAAGAAAACATGAATCATCAGCGTACAATGACACCTTAGTTTTTAGGCCCTGGATTTGTAATCCCTTAATATTAATGTTTGATCTAATTTTAACAGCTAACATTTCGATGGCAATAATAAATAGATATGCCGATAGTGGACAACCTTGTTTTACTCCTCTAGATAGTTTAAAACTTTCTGAGATGTAGCCATTATTTACTATTTTACACCTAGGGTTACTATACATAATTTTTACCCATTTTATAAGAGATTCCCCAAAATTGAAATATTCTAGGCATTTATATATAAACTCCAGTCGTACTTTATCAAAAGCCTTTTCAAAATCAGCTATGAAAACCAGGCCTGGTGTCCCCGATATTTCATAGTGTTCTATTGTTTCCAGTACTTGCCTTATATTATCTCCAATGTATCGTCCATGTAAAAAACCTGTCTGATTAGGATGAATAATATCTGACAAAACTTTTTTTATTCTATGCGCCAAGCATTTTGCTAGGATTTTTGCATCACAACACTGAAGTGTAAGAGGTCTCCAATTTTTTAAATGGACTGGATCTTTATATATACCACTTGGGTCCTGTTTCAGTAATAATGATATCACACCTTCTTGTTGCGTGTCTGATAATCTATCATTTATATAGGAGTGGTTAAAACAAGCTAATAATGGTCCTTTGAGTATATCAAATTTTTTTTTGTATACTTCCACTGGTATGCCATCCAGTCCTGGAGTTTTCCCATCCTTAAAGGCCCCAATTGCATCAAGTAGTTCCTCCTCTGTAATTAGGCCTTCACATGAGTCTTTCTGTACAGATGTTAATTTTACATTATTATTAGGGAAAAAATCCATACAATTAGTTTCAGTTAGTGGAGATGGAGGAGCCTGAAACGAAAATATATTCTTAAAGTACTTTACTTCCTCTTTCAAAATATCATTTGGTGAATCATGCGTGACTCCATCATTTGTAACAAGTGTTAATACGTTTTTTTTGGTAGCATTTCTATATTGAAGATTGAAAAAGAATTTGGTGCATTTTTCCCCATATTCCATCCAGTTCGCTTTATTTTTGTAATATATTACACTGGATCTTTCTTGAATAAGTTCCTCCATTTCTTTTTGTTTTTCCTCTAACTTATTCTGTGCCTCTATGGTACCGTTTTTATTGTTATCTAACTGTACTGTTAGTCCTTCAATTTCCTTTGTTAATATGGACTCTTTTGATCGAAATTGCTTTTGTTTTATAGATGAGTACTGAATTGCATGGCCTCTAAAGCCACACTTAAAAGTGTCCCATACAATATGGGGATCTGCTGTACCTATGTTATGTCTAAAAAAGTCAGTTATAAATTCTTCTGTCCTAGTTCTAAACAATTTATCATCTAGTAGGCTTTGATTAAATTTCCAATATCCTCGCCCACGTGGAAATTCTGTAAGAGTAATATATATGCCAATTATGTGATGGTCCGACCGCATTCTGTCCCCTATCAAACACTTTTTAACTTTTGGTGCCAGAGAGAATGATATAAGAAAGTAGTCAAGGCGACTAGCTTGATTAAGCCTCCGCCATGTATATCTCACTAGGTCAGGGTATTTAAGTCTCCATATATCCACTAATTCCAATATATCCATGACATTCCTGATTTCCTTAAGTGCCTGAGGGTGATAGTTTGTAGTGTGATTTCCTTTCCGGTCCATAGAGGTATTTAAGACCGTATTAAAATCTCCCACTATAATAATAGAGTCTAGTGTTGCTTGTAGAGTTGATACATTCTTATATATATTGTCAAAGAAGCTTGGATCATCATTATTCGGACCGTATAGGTTAATAAGCCATATATGTTTATTGTCCAATAACATATTTAAAATAATCCATCTACCTTGAGGATCTGTTTGGACAAGTTGCACATTTGGATCAAAGTTATTATTAATTAAAACCATCACCCCTTTTGAATTTCTTTGCCCATGGGAGAAATATATTTCGCCCCCCCAGTTCTTTTTCCACAAAACTTCATCTAAAACTGTCGAATGGGTTTCCTGTAAACAGTAGATATTATAATCCTTCTCTTTTAGCCAGGTAAATACTGATCGTCTTTTCTTATTATCTGCTAAGCCATTACAATTGTAACTGGCTATACTTATTTCACCACTTACCATAATGAGACACACCTTTCAATTATTTTTATCAAAATATATGTTTGTAAACGTCCTATTAAAAAGTAACATAATGATTGAGTGTCTATATAGTTGTACCATGACATTTGCATCTCCACTAAGCAAACCTCCAATTGGTCCCCACTATTCCACCCGCCAAAAGCCCCCATCTCGAGTTGGGTTGTCATCCCAATGACCGGCAGACCACCCCCGACCCCCCGCATCGCACAGCCCCGGACCGACTGGGATCCATCCTTCGAAAAGTGCACACAGCGCCATCCACCGAACCGAAGCAGATCCATTGCCAAATGCATTTCCATCGCCCTCACCTCTATTTTTATTACATATTGCTGTGAATCATCCTCTATAGTCCCTAACATCTTTTACTTCTTCCTTCGCAACAGTTGTGGGATACACACATACACCCACACACATTCAGCCCTTACCCCCACACAACCATAAGCTCACCCTCTCAACAATTGCACCATCCCAGAGCCCAACTCAAGATGGATCATGATTTACAAATGTACTTGCAGTTGCAGCTGCATGAGAAGGCCTGCAAGACCGCGCAAAAAATGAGCATAAATGTAGAGATTTATTTACCATTGTCACATCCTAAATGATGGAGGTCAAATGTACACCTTCTTCCTGAAACACCCACAATACGGTCATCCATTTTGACCATGTTCCCAAGCATCTCCATGCAGTCCGACTTGATTTCGTGCCACCAGGGCCACAATAATATACCCCCTCTCTGAATGTCCGAGTGTGACCCCCTCCCCATGGGTTACTGCAGCTAGTGTTGCCAGCACTGCCACTGCCTGGGTGGGGGCACCCCACCGGAATCCCCACCGGCTAGGTACAAGGTCGTCAAGGTTCTCATTAGCAGCTTTGAGAATTTCCTTGTTTATTATGCTCTCCCTTTAGGGGGCTTTGGCTTTGCAGGACCAACCCTGCCAAGCAGGCTCAGAATCTTGAGGGGGCAGTGCTGCTCTTGGTCCCTGACCTCATTTTGGCTGCATACAGACCGCTTACAGCATGCACATAAAACAGTTAGGGACTTCTCCTTAGTATCTGGGCCATTCATGTGGGTGTCTAGGGTATAGGGCCATGGACCGTACCATTAAAATAGGATAATAAATAATTAGATATAATTTATTTTAAAAATGTAGTTCCCCATGATAGGACAATAAATAAATAAGACGTATAATTCATTATAAAAGTATATCCATCATCTGAACAACATTGAAAGCCCTCTCATACCCGGCCCACAGCAATACACTGGCTCTGGGATATGCAACTATTTCATTACTCACTCACTCAACTTTCCAAACATAACAAATAAAAATAAACACACACCACACCATCCACACATACTGTGCCTTCTGTTTACTTAGTTTTTATCTTCACTATGTAGAAATAGTGCTTGTGTTCAATTAGTTATATATGAAGATTTATAGAAAAGCTATATTTTGTATTGTATTGTTACAATCAATAACCGGGCTTGAATTGTGTTTATTTTCCTCATCTATGAGAACTTTGTAATTTTTAAAATAACCATGGAGTAATCTTTGTGTCTCTGAACAACTGGTTATCAATATATAGTTTATCAACGACGAGAGCTACTCGTTTCGCTTTTAATCTATTTTCTTTGAAAATTGGATACAGAACTTTGCGCCGTTCTGCAATTTCTTTCGGAAACTGATCATTCATGCCAATTTTGGTCCCAGCAAGTCTTTTACCCAGGCTTTTAACCATTATTTTATCTTTAAATGAAGCAAATTTGGCAACGATTGGGCGTTCGTACCTCTGCCCTCTCTGTCCGAGGCGGTGTACACGTTCAAGTTGGATCTTATCGATAACTTCGCATGGAATCTGAAGCGCTGCAAAAAGGAACTCTCTAACTACAGATTCAGGAACCTCTCCTTCTTTCTCTTGGATACCTGTAAGTACCAAATTCTCTCTCATGGATCTAGTTTGTATGTCTAGTAAGCATTCCTTCAGAACGGTGTTCTCCTTTTTAATTTCATTCATTTCGGTTTCAATTTTATTGACTGTCCCTTTTAGCGCGTGTGTTTCCTTCTCCAATGTCGCAGCTTTTTCATCACTCATCTCTAGGCTTGCCTTCAACTCTTTTATATTTTTACTATCTAATTCAAGTATACCCAGTTTGTCATTTATTGATTTTAACAGATCGGTTTCGACCTTTACCATTGCCGGTGGTGAGAATATTAAATCATCCGTGTCGGTTGAGGAGTCACGTTTTCGTTTTTGAATCGGTTCCCCTGTCTTACTCTCCGTCATGTTTGGGTGTTGCTTGTTTTCGTAATATTTGTCGATAAATGTCTCTAATCTTAGGATTTGTTTTGTGTTATTATCCAGATTGAAGGTTATCACCCACCAGATTATTTAGTGCTAATATTTTAGTCTAATTTAGCAGATATTTCGAATATTATGTTTTATCTTGAGGTGCTCTACATAACTTCGTTCAGTCCGCCATTACCTTTACGTTACCTTTACGTCCCTTTTTTTGAATGACCTCAACTTTACAATTCCAGAACCCCGGGACAACACCGAATGAATGATCTCACCGTCATAGTTCCAGAACCCCGGGACAACACCGAATGAATGACCTCACCTTTACAGTTCCAGAACCCCGGGACAACACCGGATGAATGACCTAATCTTTACAGTTCCCTTTACAGTTCCAGAACCGCAATCGGATATAATGTGACTGAGCACAATTCAATTCACATCAGGGAAATAAAACTACGAAATGAACCCAATACTCAAATATCACTCACTGTAAGAAAAACTGTAGGTCTACTAAGAAATAACAGCACTTCAGTAACATAGAATCCTAATTGGAAACTGGATAAAAAACACATTTTTAAAAACCAGACTCAAGACATGTAACAGGATATATTTTCAGGAGAATTTATTCCCAGGATATAAATACAGTACATTTGATCCATTGATTGTGAACTATGATATTAAATAGTACAACATTACCACTGTTATAGGACCAATGGAAATTCCCTTCATACAAAGTTGATGAATATTCATTACAATAAATAAATACATCATATAATTACATTGCACTTAAATTTAAAATAAATATGTTAAATAATGTTTAAGTGAAATAAATAGCACCGTGAACAAGCATGGTGACCAGTAGGTGAGGAAGCTGTGAGACAGTTGTTAAGTTTACGTTGGGAAAGTGACTGTTTCTACCTTTCTTCAGGTGTCCATTTGTCCTGTTTTTGTCTGCACTTTAAGATCATATCATTCAATTCATGAAAACACGGCCATTTCAGGTGATATATGAAATGATATGGATTAATTTACTTCTACCCGATGCCTTTAATGAAGGTGTTCGGTTGTGTTTTTATTTCTGCAGGTTTTGCACTTGAAGTGGATACCGGCAGTGAAATAGCATCACACTTTCCTAATGTATTACAGTCTGTCGTCTCATCTGTCTTCAATCAGTCAGTTGGTGGTTCTGTCTGCTCTCAGCCCTGTGTGGGGTTCTTGACTCGCGGATGGAGAATGGTCCCCAGCTGGGAAGCTCTCTGGTAGACCACTTTGAACTCGTTCACAGCCTTCCTCTGGACAACAGCATCATTGGTCTAAACAGAAGTGACAACATACATTTAGAGAGACGTCATCATCTTGACGTGACCAGTGGAGTGTCCACACTTGGAAGACGGCATTCAGACAACAATGGACTTTTAAAACTATGAGACGCACAAGCACACATTTACTCTCTCTCTCTCTCTCTCTCTCTCTCTCTCTCTCTCTCTCTCTCTCTCTCTCTCTCTCTCTCTCTGTCTCTCTGTCTCTCTGTCTCTCTGTCTCTCTCTCTCTCTCTGTCTCTCTCTCTCTCTCTCTCTGTCTCTCTGTCTCTCTGTCTCTCTGTCTCTCTCTCTCTCTCTCTCTCTCTCTCTCTCACTCTCTCTCTGTCTCTCTCTCTCTCTCTCTCTCTCGCTCTCTTTATCTCACACACAATAGTTTTTTAATACTAAGTGAATAACAGTTTAGTCTTGACCTTAATGTCCTTCAGATCCTGTATCTTCATCTTCACTCTGTCCTGGTAGTAGCTCCTCTTAAGCTCCTCCACCTTCCCGCGGAGTCTGCTGAGGCCCTGCTTGACTTCCTCTGGATGGTTCTCCTTCAGCATGTTGGAGAAGATGTTTAGGTACACATCCAGAGTGGCATTCAGGAGCAGCCACTGTTCATGCTTCTAATGGAGAGAAGACCACAAAGGGAGAGAGAGAGAGAGAGAGAGAGAGAGAGAGATAGAAAGAGACAGAGAGACAGAGAGACAGAGAGAGAGAGAGAGAGAGAGAGAGAGAGAGAGAGAGAGAGAGAGATAGAAAGAGACAGAGAGACAGAGAGAGAGAGAGAGAGAGAGAGAGAGAGAGAGAGAGAGAGAGAGAGAAAGAGAGAGACAGAGACAGAGAATGAGAGAGAGAGAGAGACAGAGAGAGAGAGAGAGAGAGAGAGAGAGAGAGAGAGAGAGAGAGAGAGAGAGAGAGAGAGAGAGAGAGAAAAAAAGGCACACCATTAACAATGAGTACGTCTTCAGTACATGTGACAGCAGGTTGACAGGGCTACCAGGTTGAATCTACAATAGCAGGGCCAGCAGGTTGAATCTAAAATAGCAGGGCCAGCAGGTTGAATCTATAATCATAGGGCTACCAGGTTGAATCTACAATAGCAGGGCTAGCAGGTTGAATCTACAATAGCAGGGCTAGCAGGTTGAATCTACAATAGCAGGGCCAGCAGTTTGAATCTATAATCATAGGGCTAGCAGGTTGAATCTACAATAGCAGGGCTAGCAGGTTGAATCTACAATAGCAGGGCCAGCAGTTTGAATCTATAATCGTAGGGCTACCAGGTTGAATCTACAGTAGCAGGGCTAGCAGGTTGAATCTACAATAGCAGGGCTAGCAGGTTGAATCTATAATAGCAGGGCCAGCAGGTTGAATCTACAATAGCAGCGGTAGCAGGTTGAATCTACAATAGCAGGGCCAGCAGGTAGAATATACAACAGCAGGGCTAGCAGGTTGAATCTACAATAGCAGGGCCAGCAGTTTGAATCTACAATAGCAGGGCCAGCAGGTAGAATATACAACAGCAGGGCTAGCAGGTTGAATCTACAAATAATGTTGGCTTTAAAACGGAATAATCCAACTATGTACAGAACTTTTTGAGTTCAGTAACATTTGTTGAAAAACTGAAATGAATATGAGATATTTACCTCAAACTTGCCATCAAGCTCTACCATGAGGTTCCGGAAGACAGGTTTGCCTACCAAGTTGGTGTCCAGCAGATTCTGAACAAAATGAGTACATTTGACATTTAGCACACAGAATTTTAAGAACAACTTATCATATAGATCTTGTCTTTTTCTAAATGTCTACATTTAGAATTTTGAAAATACATCCCTTTAATTTACTGCTTTCGCCATCGCAATCAAATGACGTTACTCAGGCCACCTTTCAATCTCCTCCCCCTATTAGACAACCTCACAGTAGTCTATGGTTCTCTCTGATGGTGGGAACTACTGTAACTGTGGACATCATAGCCCACATCTAACCCTGGGGGGCTTTGAACATTTGCATGAAACTTTGAGACCCAGATGAAGAAGTGATAAAATCCCAAGACGTCTGTAAATTGACTGTAAGTTTCTTGTTTGTCATCTGTTGAAGGCCAGGAGAAGGGAACCTCTCAGTAGTACAGGACAGGACTGTCATAGTACCACATGCATTAGGCATTATAAGATATTATGAACCGGGCGGGTCGAGCCCTGAATGCTGATTGGCTTAAAGCTATGGTATATCAGACCCTACATCACACAAAAAATGACTTATTTAAGGTTCTAATTTGCATTGGTAACCTCTTTATAATAGCAAGAAGGCACCTCAGGGGTTTGTGGTATATGGCCAAAGTAGTGCACTATATACTGAATAGGGTGGTATTTGGGACACATCCATGACCACGGACCAGAGAAATCAGTTTAAACAGGTTTAAGGCTTTCTATTGTAACTCACCAAAGGGCCTTTCAGGGTGTCGATGTCTCTCTCCATGTTTTTGGACACGAAGCTGGACCCAAGTTCAGAGCCAGAGTGGTGGGGGCGTCCCAGAACCACTACAGAGCAGAATCCCAAACATACTAACACAACAAGATCCAGGGCTGAATTCATATTATTATCCTGGTTACAGCGGCTCACGTTTCTTTCAATCCACAGAACAAAAGCCTCGCAAAATATATCAAAATATGCCCTTGAGAAGTCTTTTGAAGTCTTTGAGAAGTCTTTTGAAGTCTTTGAGAAGTCTTTTGAAGTCTTTGAGAAGTCTTTTGAAGTCTTTGAGAAGTCTTTCAAGGAGTCCTTTTAGAGTTAAGCTGTGGAGTCTCTGTTGACTGTACCTGTCTGTAGATGGAGTGTCAATGTGAGTCAGTAATGGTGGCCTGGTGTCTCTCTGGGGTGTATTTATATGTGAGACGGAGAGCTGTGCAGCAGCAGAGTTCGCTGGAGACAACGATGATGGTTAGAGGTTACAGAGGTTTTGGGGTTTGTGGGTTCCTCTTCTCGGTAGGTTTCCTTTAAATCAGAGGTGTTCAGCTCATAAATGGGTGACTCTTCCTCAATACCCCCCCCCCCCCCAGCTACCTCAGGTCAGGTCATTTTGGAGGGATTCTTTGGAAGGGCCACTACGGGGGTGGGGGAGAGGTGAGTGAGTCAGTTTGGTGAATGACGAAATAGAAGTAAAGGTAGTATCTAGAAACCTACTTGGTTACGATTGTGATAGGCTGTTTTGTCACCTAGCTATCTTCATATGAATGCACTGATGTACGTCTCTCTGGATAAGAGTGTCTGCTAAATGACTGAAATGGAATAAATGGAAAAGAAATGACGTTTTATTAAAAATGATAAATGCTCTGACATTGTGTTATATATGTTATATAATGTAATGCAATGTTTGCTATACAGTTGAAGTCGGAAGTTTACATACACCTTAGCCAAATACATTTAAACTCAGTTTTTCACAATTCCTTACATTTAATCGTAGTAAAAATTCCCTGTCTTAGGTCAGTTAGGATCACCACTTCATTTTAAGAATGTGAAATGTCAGAATAATAGTAGAGAGAATTATTTATGAGGTATTTTGATTTCCCCAATGATGTCAAGCAAAGAGGCACTGAGTTTGAAGTTAGGCCTTGAAATAATTCCACAGGTACACCTCCAATTAACTCAAATTATGTCAATTAGCCTATCAGAAGCTTCTAAAGCCATGACATCATTTTCTGGAATGTTCCATGCTGTTTAAAGGCACAGTCAACTTAGTGTATGTAAACTTCTGACCCACTGGAATTGAGATACAGTGAATTATTAGTGAAATAATCTGTCTGTAAAGAATTGTTGGAAAAATTACATGTCCTCCGTCTTGCCAAAACTATAGTTTGTTAACAAGAAAATTGAGTAATGGTTGAAAAACGAGTTTTAATGACTCCAAACCAAGTGTATGTAAACTTCCGACTTCAACTGTAATTATCTATGTTATATAATGTAATGTACTGTATGTTATCTATGTTATATTACTTTATTTAACATAGATATATAGCCCCACACTACCCAGAGACAGGTCTAAATACCTACCACCTCCACTACCCAGAGACATGTCTAAATACCTACCACCTCCACTACCCAGAGACATGTCTAATACCTACCACCTCCACTACCCAGAGACATGTCTAAATACCTACCACCTCCACTACCTAAATACCTACCACCTCCACTACCCAAAGACATGTCTAATACCTACCACCTCCACTACCCAGAGACAGGTCTAAATACCTACCACCTCCACTACCCAGAGACATGTCTAAATACCTACCACCTCCACTACCCAAAGACATGTCTAAATACCTACCACCTCCACTACCCAGAGACATGTCTAAATACCTACCACCTCCACTACCCAGAGACATGTCCAAATACCTACCACCTCCACTACCCAGAGACATGTCTAAATACCTACCACCTCCACTACCCAGAGACATGTCCAAATACCTACCACCTCCACTACCCAGAGACATGTCTAAATACCTACCACCTCCACTACTCAGAGACATGTCTAAATACCTACCACCTCCACTACCCAGAGACATGTCTAAATACCTACCACCTCCACTACCCAGAGACATGTCTAAATACCTACCACCTCCACTACCCAGAGACATGTCTAAATACCTACCACCTTCACTACCCAGAGACATGTCTAAATACCTACCACCTTCACTACCCAGAGCCATGTCTAAATACCTACCACCTCCACTACACAGAGACATGTCTAAATACCTACCACCTCCACTACCCAGAGACATGTCCAAATACCTACCACCTCCACTACCCAGAGACATGTCTAAATACCTACCACCTCCACTACTCAGAGACATGTCTAAATACCTACCACCTCCACTACCCAGAGACATGTCTAAATACCTACCACCTCCACTACCCAGAGACATGTCTAAATACCTACCACCTCCACTACCCAGAGACATGTCTAAATACCTACCACCTTCACTACCCAGAGACATGTCTAAATACCTACCACCTCCACTACACAGAGACAAGTCTAAATACCTACCACCTCCACTACCCAGAGACATGTCTAAATACCTACCACCTCCACTACCCAGAGACATGTCTAAATACCTACCACCTCCACTACCCAGAGACATGTCTAAATACCTACCACCTCCACTACCCAGAGACAAATCTAAATACCTACCACCTCCACTACCCAGAGACATATCTAAATACTTACCACCTCCACTACCCAGAGACATGTCTAAATACCTACCACCTCCACTACCCAGAGACATGTCTAAATACCTACCACCTCCACTACCCAGAGACATGTCTAAATACCTACCACCTCCACTACCCAGAGACATGTCTAAATACCTACCACCTCCACTACCCAGAGACATGTCTAAATACCTACCACCTCCACTACCCAGAGACATGTCTAAATACCTACCACCACCACTACCCAGAGACATGTCCAAATACCTATCACCTCCACTACCCAGAGACATGTCTAAATACCTACCACCTCCACTACTCAGAGACATGTCTAAATACCTACCACCTCCACTACCCAGAGACATGTCTAAATACCTACCACCTCCACTACTCAGAGACATGTCTAAATACCTACCACCTCCACTACCCAGAGACATGTCTAAATACCTACCACCTCCACTACCCAGAGACATGTCTAAATACCTACCACCTCCACTACCCAGAGACATGTCTAAATACCTACCACCTCCACTACCCAGAGACATGTCTACATACCTACCACCTCCACTACCCAACATTATCATGTCCAAATACCTACCACCTCCACTACCCAGAGACATGTCTAAATACCTACCACCTCCACTACCCAGAGACATGTCTAAATACCTACCACCTCCACTACCCAGAGACATGTCTAAATACCTACCACCTCCACAACACAGAGACATGTCTAAATACCTACCACCTCCACTACCCAGAGACATGTCTAAATACCTACCACCTCCACAACACAGAGACATGTCTAAATACCTACCACCTCCACTACCCAGAGACATGTCTAAATACCTACCACCTCCACTACTCAGAGACATGTCTAAATACCTACCACCTCCACTACCCAGAGACATGTCTAAATACCTACCACCTCCACAACACAGAGACATGTCTAAATACCTACCACCTCCACTACCCAGAGACATGTCTAAATACCTACCACCTCCACAACACAGAGACATGTCTAAATACCTACCACCTCCACTACCCAGAGACATGTCTAAATACCTACCACCTCCACTACTCAGAGACATGTCTAAATACCTACCACCTCCACTACCCAGAGACATGTCTAAATACCTACCACCTCCACTACCCAGAGACATGTCTAAATACCTACCACCTCCACTACCCAGAGACATGTCTAAATACCTACCACCTTCACTACCCAGAGACATGTCTAAATACCTACCACCTCCACTACCCAGAGCCATGTCTAAATACCTACCACCTCCACTACACAGAGACAAGTCTAAATACCTACCACCTCCACTACCCAGAGACATGTCTAAATACCTACCACCTCCACTACCCAGAGACATGTCTAAATACCTACCACCTCCACTACCCAGAGACATGTCTAAATACCTACCACCTCCACTACCCAGAGACAAATCTAAATACCTACCACCTCCACTACCCAGAGACATGTCTAAATACCTACCACCTCCACTACCCAGAGACATATCTAAATACTTACCACCTCCACTACCCAGAGACATGTCTAAATACCTACCACCTCCACTACCCAGAGACATGTCTAAATACCTACCACCTCCACTACCCAGAGACATGTCTAAATACCTACCACCTCCACTACCCAGAGACATGTCTAAATACCTACCACCTCCACTACCCAGAGACATGTCTAAATACCTACCACCTCCACTACCCAGAGACATGTCTAAATACCTACCACCTCCACTACCCAGAGACATGTCCAAATACCTATCACCTCCACTACCCAGAGACATGTCTAAATACCTACCACCTCCACTACCCAGAGACATGTCTAAATACCTACCACCTCCACTACCCGGAGACATGTCTAAATACCTACCACCTCCACTACCCAGAGACATGTCCAAATACCTATCACCTCCACTACCCAGAGACATGTCTAAATACCTACCACCTCCACTACTCAGAGACATGTCTAAATACCTACCACCTCCACTACCCAGAGACATGTCTAAATACCTACCACCTCCACTACTCAGAGACATGTCTAAATACCTACCACCTCCACTACCCAGAGACATGTCTAAATACCTACCACCTCCACTACCCAGAGACATGTCTAAATACCTACCACCTCCACTACCCAGAGACATGTCTAAATACCTACCACCTCCACTACCCAGAGACATGTCTACATACCTACCACCTCCACTACCCAACATTATCATGTCCAAATACCTACCACCTCCACTACCCAGAGACATGTCTAAATACCTACCACCTCCACTACCCAGAGACATGTCTAAATACCTACCACCTCCACTACCCAGAGACATGTCTAAATACCTACCACCTCCACTACCCAGAGACATGTCTAAATACCTACCACCTCCACTACCCAGAGACATGTCTAAATACCTACCACCTCCACTACCCAGAGACATGTCTAAATACCTACCACCTCCACAACACAGAGACATGTCTAAATACCTACCACCTCCACTACCCAGAGACATGTCTAAATACCTACCACCTCCACTACTCAGAGACATGTCTAAATACCTACCACCTCCACTACCCAGAGACATGTCTAAATACCTACCACCTCCACTACTCAGAGACATGTCTAAATACCTACCACCTCCACTACCCAGAGACATGTCTAAATACCTACCACCTCCACTACCCGGAGCCATGTCTAAATACCTACCACCTCCACTACCCAGAGCCATGTCTAAATACCTACCACCTCCACTACCCAGAGACAAGTCTAAATACCTACCACCTCCACTACCCAGAGACATGTCTAAATACCTACCACCTCCACTACCCAGAGACATGTCTACATACCTACCACCTCCACTACCCAGAGACATGTCTACATACCTACCACCTCCACTACCCAGAGACATGTCTAAATACCTACCACCTCCACTACCCAGAGACATGTCTAAATACCTACCACCTCCACTACCCAGAGACATGTCTAAATACCTACCACCTCCACTACCCAGAGACATGTCTAAATACCTACCACCTCCACTACCCAGAGACATGTCTAAATACCTACCACCTCCACTACCCAGAGACATGTCTAAATACCTACCACCTCCACTACTCAGAGACATGTCTAAATACCTACCACCTCCACTACCCAGAGACATGTCTAAATACCTACCACCTCCACTACCCAGAGCCATGTCTAAATACCTACCACCTCCACTACCCAGAGACATGTCTAAATACCTACCACCTCCACTACCCAGAGACATGTCTAAATACCTACCACCTCCACTACCCAGAGACAAGTCTAAATACCTACCACCTCCACTACCCAGAGACATGTCTAAATACCTACCACCTCCACTACCCAGAGACATATCTAAATACTTACCACCTCCACTACCCAGAGACATGTCTAAATACCTACCACCTCCACTACCCAGAGACATGTCTAAATACCTACCACCTCCACTACCCAGAGACATGTCTAAATACCTACCACCTCCACTACCCAGAGACATGTCTAAATACCTACCACCTCCACTACCCAGAGACATGTCCAAATACCTACCACCTCCACTACCCAGAGACATGTCTAAATACCTACCACCTCCACTACCCAGAGACATGTCCAAATACCTACCACCTCCACTACCCAGAGACATGTCTAAATACCTACCACCTCCACTACTCAGAGACATGTCTAAATACCTACCACCTCCACTACCCAGAGACATGTCTAAATACCTACCACCTCCACTACCCAGAGACATGTCTAAATACCTACCACCTCCACTACCCAGAGACATGTCTAAATACCTACCACCTTCACTACCCAGAGACATGTCTAAATACCTACCACCTCCACTACCCAGAGCCATGTCTAAATACCTACCACCTCCACTACACAGAGACAAGTCTAAATACCTACCACCTCCACTACCCAGAGACATGTCTAAATACCTACCACCTCCACTACCCAGAGACATGTCTAAATACCTACCACCTCCACTACCCAGAGACATGTCTAAATACCTACCACCTCCACTACCCAGAGACATGTCTAAATACCTACCACCTCCACTACCCAGAGACAAATCTAAATACCTACCACCTCCACTACCCAGAGACATGTCTAAATACCTACCACCTCCACTACCCAGAGACATATCTAAATACTTACCACCTCCACTACCCAGAGACATGTCTAAATACCTACCACCTCCACTACCCAGAGACATGTCTAAATACCTACCACCTCCACTACCCAGAGACATGTCTAAATACCTACCACCTCCACTACCCAGAGACATGTCTAAATACCTACCACCTCCACTACCCAGAGACATGTCTAAATACCTACCACCTCCACTACCCAGAGACATGTCCAAATACCTATCACCTCCACTACCCAGAGACATGTCTAAATACCTACCACCTCCACTACTCAGAGACATGTCTAAATACCTACCACCTCCACTACCCAGAGACATGTCTAAATACCTACCACCTCCACTACTCAGAGACATGTCTAAATACCTACCACCTCCACTACCCAGAGACATGTCTAAATACCTACCACCTCCACTACCCAGAGACATGTCTAAATACCTACCACCTCCACTACCCAGAGACATGTCTAAATACCTACCACCTCCACTACCCAGAGACATGTCTACATACCTACCACCTCCACTACCCAACATTATCATGTCCAAATACCTACCACCTCCACTACCCAGAGACATGTCTAAATACCTACCACCTCCACTACCCAGAGACATGTCTAAATACCTACCACCTCCACTACCCAGAGACATGTCTAAATACCTACCACCTCCACAACACAGAGACATGTCTAAATACCTACCACCTCCACTACCCAGAGACATGTCTAAATACCTACCACCTCCACAACACAGAGACATGTCTAAATACCTACCACCTCCACTACCCAGAGACATGTCTAAATACCTACCACCTCCACTACTCAGAGACATGTCTAAATACCTACCACCTCCACTACCCAGAGACATGTCTAAATACCTACCACCTCCACAACACAGAGACATGTCTAAATACCTACCACCTCCACTACCCAGAGACATGTCTAAATACCTACCACCTCCACAACACAGAGACATGTCTAAATACCTACCACCTCCACTACCCAGAGACATGTCTAAATACCTACCACCTCCACTACTCAGAGACATGTCTAAATACCTACCACCTCCACTACCCAGAGACATGTCTAAATACCTACCACCTCCACTACCCAGAGACATGTCTAAATACCTACCACCTCCACTACCCAGAGACATGTCTAAATACCTACCACCTTCACTACCCAGAGACATGTCTAAATACCTACCACCTCCACTACCCAGAGCCATGTCTAAATACCTACCACCTCCACTACACAGAGACAAGTCTAAATACCTACCACCTCCACTACCCAGAGACATGTCTAAATACCTACCACCTCCACTACCCAGAGACATGTCTAAATACCTACCACCTCCACTACCCAGAGACATGTCTAAATACCTACCACCTCCACTACCCAGAGACAAATCTAAATACCTACCACCTCCACTACCCAGAGACATGTCTAAATACCTACCACCTCCACTACCCAGAGACATGTCTACATACCTACCACCTCCACTACCCAACATTATCATGTCCAAATACCTACCACCTCCACTACCCAGAGACATGTCTAAATACCTACCACCTCCACTACCCAGAGACATGTCTAAATACCTACCACCTCCACTACCCAGAGACATGTCTAAATACCTACCACCTCCACAACACAGAGACATGTCTAAATACCTACCACCTCCACTACCCAGAGACATGTCTAAATACCTACCACATCCACAACACAGAGACATGTCTAAATACCTACCACCTCCACTACCCAGAGACATGTCTAAATACCTACCACCTCCACTACTCAGAGACATGTCTAAATACCTACCACCTCCACTACCCAGAGACATGTCTAAATACCTACCACCTCCACTACCCAGAGCCATGTCTAAATACCTACCACCTCCACTACCCAGAGACATGTCTAAATACCTACCACCTTCACTACCCAGAGCCATGTCTAAATACCTACCACCTCCACTACCCAGAGCCATGTCTAAATACCTACCACCTCCACTACCCAGAGACAAGTCTAAATACCTACCACCTCCACTACCCAGAGACATGTCTAAATACCTACCACCTCCACTACCCAGAGACATGTCTACATACCTACCACCTCCACTACCCAGAGACATGTCTAAATACCTACCACCTCCACTACCCAGAGACATGTCTAAATACCTACCACCTCCACTACCCAGAGACATGTCTAAATACCTACCACCTCCACTACCCAGAGACATGTCTAAATACCTACCACCTCCACTACCCAGAGACATGTCTAAATACCTACCACCTCCACTACCCAGAGACATGTCTAAATACCTACCACCTCCACTACTCAGAGACATGTCTAAATACCTACCACCTCCACTACCCAGAGACATGTCTAAATACCTACCACCTCCACTACCCAGAGCCATGTCTAAATACCTACCACCTCCACTACCCAGAGACATGTCTAAATACCTACCACCTCCACTACCCAGAGACATGTCTAAATACCTACCACCTCCACTACCCAGAGACAAGTCTAAATACCTACCACCTCCACTACCCAGAGACATGTCTAAATACCTACCACCTCCACTACCCAGAGACATATCTAAATACTTACCACCTCCACTACCCAGAGACATGTCTAAATACCTACCACCTCCACTACCCAGAGACATGTCTAAATACCTACCACCTCCACTACCCAGAGACATGTCTAAATACCTACCACCTCCACTACCCAGAGACATGTCTAAATACCTACCACCTCCACTACCCAGAGACATGTCTAAATACCTACCACCTCCACTACCCAGAGACATGTCTAAATACCTACCACCTCCACTACCCAGAGACATGTCCAAATACCTATCACCTCCACTACCCAGAGACATGTCTAAATACCTACCACCTCCACTACTCAGAGACATGTCTAAATACCTACCACCTCCACTACCCAGAGACATGTCTAAATACCTACCACCTCCACTACTCAGAGACATGTCTAAATACCTACCACCTCCACTACCCAGAGACATGTCTAAATACCTACCACCTCCACTACCCAGAGACATGTCTAAATACCTACCACCTCCACTACCCAGAGACATGTCTAAATACCTACCACCTCCACTACCCAGAGACATGTCTACATACCTACCACCTCCACTACCCAACATTATCATGTCCAAATACCTACCACCTCCACTACCCAGAGACATGTCTAAATACCTACCACCTCCACTACCCAGAGACATGTCTAAATACCTACCACCTCCACTACCCAGAGACATGTCTAAATACCTACCACCTCCACAACACAGAGACATGTCTAAATACCTACCACCTCCACTACCCAGAGACATGTCTAAATACCTACCACCTCCACAACACAGAGACATGTCTAAATACCTACCACCTCCACTACCCAGAGACATGTCTAAATACCTACCACCTCCACTACTCAGAGACATGTCTAAATACCTACCACCTCCACTACCCAGAGACATGTCTAAATACCTACCACCTCCACTACCCAGAGCCATGTCTAAATACCTACCACCTCCACTACCCAGAGACAAGTCTAAATACCTACCACCTCCACTACCCAGAGACATGTCTACATACCTACCACCTCCACTACCCAGAGACATGTCTAAATACCTACCACCTCCACTACCCAGAGACATGTCTAAATACCTACCACCTCCACTACCCAGAGACATGTCTACATACCTACCACCTCCACTACCCAGAGACATGTCTAAATACCTACCACCTCCACTACCCAGAGACATGTCTACATACCTACCATCTCCACTACCCAACATTATCATGTCCTAGTCAGAAACGTGATACAGTACGTGACCTGCTGTAATACAATATGTTGATCTGCTCATACTTGTATATATTTGTGTCAATATTTGTATCAATAGTTCACTAAAGTTTCTCAGCATCACACTGGCTGCCTTTGACTGTTTTGGTTTCTATTCAAAATGAGAGATGTTATATACAGAGAAACTAGGTATGAGTTTTTAAACTAATCCTAATGCAATGCTGATGATGTGGAGTAGGAACTACTAGTAACCAGCTGTGGTTAGTCTTAAAGATAATGCTGATGATGTGGAGTAGGAACTACTAGTAACCAGCTGTGGTTAGTGTTATAGATAATGCTGATGATGTGGAGTAGGAACTACTAGTGACCAGCTGTGGTTAGTCTTATAGATAATGCTGATGATGTGGTGTAGGAACTACTAGTAACCAGCTGTGGTTAGTCCTATAGATAATGCTGATGATGTGGAGTAGGAACTACTAGTAACCAGCTGTGGTTAGTCTTATAGATAATGCTGATGATGTGGAGTAGGAACTACTAGTGACCAGCTGTGGTTAGCCTTATAGATAATGCTGATGATGTGGAGTAGGAACTACTAGTAACCAGCTGTGGTTAGTCTTATAGATAATGCTGATGATGTGGAGTAGGAACTACTAGTAACCAGCTGTGGTTAGCCTTATAGATAATGCTGATGATGTGGAGTAGGAACTACTAGTAACCAGCTGTGGTTAGTCTTATAGATAATGCTGATGATGTGGTGTAGGAACTACTAGTAACCAGCTGTGGTTAGTCCTATAGATAATGCTGATGATGTGGAGTAGGAACTACTAGTAACCAGCTGTGGTTAGTCTTATAGATAATGCTGATGATGTGGAGTATGAACTACTAGTAACCAGCTGTGGTTAGTCTTATAGATAATGCTGATGATGTGGTGTAGGAACTACTAGTAACCAGCTGTGGTTAGTCCTATAGATAATGCTGATGATGTGGAGTAGGAACTACTAATAACCAGCTGTGGTTAGTCCTATAGATAATGCTGATGATGTGGTGTAGGAACTACTAGTAACCAGCTGTGGTTAGTCTTATAGATAATGCTGATGATGTGGTGTAGGAACTACTAGTAACCAGCCTTGGTTAGTCTTATAGATAATGCTGATGATGTGGAGTAGGAACTACTAGTAACCAGCTGTGGTTAGTCCTATAGATAATGCTGATGATGTGGAGTAGGAACTACTAGTAACCAGCTGTGGTTAGTCTTATAGATAATGCTGATGATGTGGAGTAGGAACTACTAGTAACCAGCTGTGGTTAGTCTTATAGATAATGCTGATGATATGGAGTAGGAACTACTAGTAACCAGCTGTGGTTAGTCTTATAGATAATGCTGATGATGTGGAGTAGGAACTACTAGTAACCAGCTGTGGTTAGTCTTATAGATAATGCTGATGATGTGGAGTATGAACTACTAGTAACCAGCTGTGGTTAATCCTATAGATAATGCTGATGATGTGGTGTAGGAACTACTAGTAACCAGCTGTGGTTAATCCTATAGATAATGCTGATGATGTGGAGTAGGAACTACTAGTAACCAGCTGTGGTTAGTCTTATAGATAATGCTGATGATGTGGAGTAGGAACTACTAGTAACCAGCTGTGGTTAATCCTATAGATAATGCTGATGATGTGGTGGAGGAACTACTAGTGACCAGCTGTGGTTAGTCTTATAGATAATGCTGATGATGTGGAGTAGGAACTACTAGTAACCAGCTGTGGTTAGTCTTATAGATAATGCTGATGATGTGGAGTAGGAACTACTAGTAACCAGCTGTGGTTAGTCTTATAGATAATGCTGATGATGTGGAGTAGGAACTACTAGTAACCAGCTGTGGTTAGTCTTATAGATAATGCTGATGATGTGGAGTAGGAACTACTAGTAACCAGCTGTGGTTAATCCTATAGATAATGCTGATGATGTGGTGTAGGAACTACTAGTGACCAGCTGTGGTTAGTCTTATAGATAATGCTGATGATGTGGAGTAGGAACTACTAGTAACCAGCTGTGGTTAGTCTTATAGATAATGCTGATGATGTGGAGTAGGAACTACTAGTAACCAGCTGTGGTTAGTCCTATAGATAATGCTGATGATGTGGAGTAGGAACTACTAATAACCAGCTGTGGTTAGTCTTATAGATAATGCTGATGATGTGGAGTAGGAACTACTAGTAACCAGCTGTGGTTAGTCCTATAGATAATGCTGATGATGTGGAGTAGGAACTACTAGTAACCCGCTGTGGTTAGTCTTATAGATAATGCTGATGATGTGGTGTAGGAACTACTAGTAACCAGCTGTGGTTAGTCCTATAGATAATGCTGATGATGTGGAGTAGGAAATACTAGTAACCAGCTGTGGTTAGTCTTATAGATAATGCTGATGACGTGGTGTAGGAACTACTAGTAACCAGCTGTGGTTAGTCTTATAGATAATGCTGATGATGTGGAGTAGGAACTACTAGTAACCAGCTGTGGTTAGTCCTATAGATAATGCTGATGATGTGGAGTAGGAACTACTAGTAACCATTTGTGGTTAGTCTTATAGATAATGCTGATGACGTGGTGTAGGAACTACTAGTAACCAGCTGTGGTTAGTCTTATAGATAATGCTGATGATGTGGAGTAGAACCTACTAGTAACCAGCTGTGGTTAGTCCTATAGATAATGCTGATGATGTGGAGTAGGAACTACTAGTAACCAGCTGTGGTTAGTCTTATAGATAATGCTGATGACGTGGTGTAGGAACTACTAGTAACCAGCTGTGGTTAGTCTTATAGATAATGCTGATGATGTGGAGTAGGAACTACTAGTAACCAGCTGTGGTTAGTCCTATAGATAATGCTGATGATGTGGAGTAGGAACTACTAGTAACTAGCTGTGGTTAGTCTTATAGATAATGCTGATGATGTGGTGTAGGAACTACTAGTAACCAGCTGTGGTTAGTCTTATAGATAATGCTGATGATGTGGAGTATGAACTACTAGTAACCAGCTGTGGTTAGTCTTATAGATAATGCTGATGATGTGGTGTAGGAACTACTAGTAACCAGCTGTGGTTAGTCTTATAGATAATGCTGATGATGTGGAGTAGGAACTACTAGTAACCAGCTGTGGTTAGTCCTATAGATAATGCTGATGATGTGGAGTAGGAACTACTAGTAACCAGCTGTGGTTAGTCTTATAGATAATGCTGATGATGTGGAGTAGGAACTACTAGTAACCAGCTGTGGTTAGTCCTATAGATAATGCTGATGATGTGGAGTAGGAACTACTAGTAACCAGCTGTGGTTAGTCCTATAGATAATGCTGATGACGTGGAGTAGGAACTACTAGTAACCAGCTGTGGTTAGACCTATAGATAATGCTGATGATGTGGAGTAGGAACTACTAGCAACCAGCTGTGGTTAGTCTTATAGATAATGCTGATGATGTGGAGTAGGAACTACTAGTAACCAGCTGTGGTTAGTCTTATAGATAATGCTGATGATGTGGAGTAGGAACTACTAGTAACCAGCTGTGGTTAGTCTTATAGATAATGCTGATGATGTGGAGTAGGAACTACTAGTAACCAGCTGTGGTTGGTCCTATAGATAATGCTGATGATGTGGAGTAGGAACTACTAGTAACCATCTGTGGTTAGTCTTATAGATAATGCTGATGATGTGGAGTAGGAACTACTAGTAACCAGCTGTGGTTAGTCTTATAGATAATGCTGATGATGTGGTGTAGTAGTTGGTGTGATATATAGGAGGTAACCTGGGCTGAGTTGGTGTGATATATAGGAGGTAACCTGGGCTGAGTTGGTGTGATATATAGGAGGTAACCTGGGCTGAGTTGGTGTGATATATAGGAGGTAACCTGGGCTGAGTTGGTGTGATATATAGGAGGTAACCTGGGCTGAGTTGGTGTGATATATAGGAGGTAACCTGGACTGAGTTGGTGTGATATATAGGAGGTAGACTGGGCTGAGTTGGTGTGATATATAGGAGGTAACCTGGGCTGAGTTGGTGTGATATATAGGAGGTAACCTGGGCTGAGTTGGTGTGATATATAGGAGGTAACCTGGGCTGAGTTGATGTGATATATAGGAGGTAACCTGGGCTGAGTTGGTGTGATATATAGGAGGTAACCTGGGCTGAGTTGGTGTGATATATAGGAGGTAACCTGGGCTGAGTTGGTGTGATATATAGGAGGTAACCTGGGCTGAGTTGGTGTGATATATAGGAGGTAAACTGGGCTGAGTTGGTGTGATATATAGGAGGTAACCTGGGCTGAGTTGGTGTGATATATAGGAGGTAACCTGGGCTGAGTTGGTGTGATATATAGGAGGTAACCTGGGCTGAGTTGGTGTGATATATAGGAGGTAAACTGGGCTGAGTTGGCGTGATATATAGGAGGTAACCTGGGCTGAGTTGGTGTGATATATAGGAGGTAACCTGGGCTGAGTTGGTGTGATATATAGGAGGTAACCTGGGCTGAGTTGGTGTGATATATAGGAGGTAACCTGGGCTGTGTTGGCGTGATATATAGGAGGTAACCTGGGCTGAGTTGGTGTGATATATAGGAGGTAACCTGGGCTGAGTTGGTGTGATATATAGGAGGTAACCTGGGTTGAGTTGGTGTGATATATAGGAGGTAATCTGGGCTGAGTTGGTGTGATATATAGGAGGTAATCTGGGCTGAGTTGGTGTGATATATAGGAGGTAACCTGGGCTGAGTTGGTGTGATATATAGGAGGTAACCTGGGCTGAGTTGGTGTGATATATAGGAGGTAATCTGGGCTGAGTTGGTGTGATATATAGGAGGTAACCTGGGCTGAGTTGATGTGATATATAGGAGGTAACCTGGGCTGAGTTGGTGTGATATATAGGAGGTAACCTGGGCTGAGTTGGATATAGGAGGTAACCTGGGCTGAGTTGGTGTGATATATAGGAGGTAACCTGGGCTGAGTTGGTGTGATATATAGGAGGTAACCTGGGCTGAGTTGGTGTGATATATAGGAGGTAACCTGGGCTGAGTTGGTGTGATATATAGGAGGTAACCTGGGCTGAGTTGGTGTGATATATAGGAGGTAACCTGGGCTGAGTTGGTGTGATATATAGGAGGTAACCTGGGGCTGAGTTGGTGTGATATAGGAGGTAACCTGGGCTGAGTTGGTGTGATATATAGGAGGTAACCTGGGCTGAGTTGGTGTGATATATAGGAGGTAACCTGGGCTGAGTTGGTGTGATATATAGGAGGTAACCTGGGCTGAGTTGGTGTGATATATAGGAGGTAACCTGGGCTGAGTTGGTGTGATATATAGGAGGTAACCTGGGCTGAGTTGGTGTGATATATAGGAGGTAACCTGGGCTGAGTTGGTGTGATATATAGGAGGTAACCTGGGCTGAGTTGGTGTGATATATAGGAGGTAACCTGGGCTGAGTTGGTGTGATATATAGGAGGTAACCTGGGCTGAGTTGGTGTGATATATAGGAAAGTTGTTCTTGTAAAAATTGCAAATTTGCATCAACAATATTGCACCCTACATAGTGCACTACCCTATGGGCCCTGGTCAAATGACACCCTATCCCCTACATAGTGCCCTGGCCAATGGCTCCCTATTCCCTACATAGTGCACTACCTTATGAGTCCTGGTCAAATGACACCCTATCTCCTACATAGTGTACTATCCTATGGGTCCTGGTCAAAAGTAGTGAGCTATATATATGATGTGATTTGGGATACATGCAGAGTCTGAGTTTTCACACTGTAAGCATTACTAGAAATTGAAGGTGTCAAGCAGCAAAGTTATTTCCAAACCACAGTGAATTGTCTTACCAAGGTAAACGTGTCTCTTTGGCTGCTACACTTTCTGAATTTCCCACAGGAAGTGTGATGCTGTGTAACACACAGTTATTTCTACCAAAATGAAAGTATATCTCTTATCTTTATCTAATCTAATCTATTCTTTATGTCATGTCATCTTATCTTATCTTTATCTAATCTATTCTTTATGTCATGTCATCTTATCTTATCTTTATCTAATCTATTCTTTATGTCATGTTATGTAATCTTATCTTCAGCTTTATCTTATGTTATCTTATCTTTATGTTATCTTATCTTTATGTTGTCTTATCTTTATGTTATCTTATCTTATGTTATCTTATCTTCACCTTTATCCTATGTTATCTTTATATTTGTCTTATCTTCATGTTATCTTATCTTTGTTATCTTATCTTTATCTTATAGATTAAATGAAATACAATATTTGTATCATAGAATAATAGAAAACAATGGAATAGCAATACTTTATTAATGTTGTCAATCAGTGTTGTTATCCAAAATGGTTTGTCAAAATGTTTATTGGGATGGATTTGATTAACTCTTAACGAAGGGTTAAATGATCAACTGACAGAGAGAGAAACAAGTTATTTCTGTCCAACCACAAAGGGGATTACTTGTCATCATACTGCTGATGTAACTGATACCCACATAGGGCCTTTCTTCCAGTCAGTCAGTCACTGATTATAGAAGGAGAACTGTTTCCTCCAGTCAGTCAGTTCTGAGAGAAGGAGAAATGTTTCCTATAGGCTCTGAGGCTGACAAAGTGACATACGTGTTGGTGGAGAGTTTTTCAGTAAAGCAGTCTGTGGTTTGCTGCTGTCTGACTGTGTCTAACAGAATGATGCTCAGACAGTGCAGGCAGGCTACCAGTGGCAGAGAACCAGTGGCAGGATACCAGTAGCAGGATACCAGTGGCAGGATACCAGTGGCAGGCAGCCAGTGGCAGGCTACCAGTGGCAGAGAACCAGTGGCAGGATACCAGTGGCAGGATAGCAGTGGTAGGATACCAGTGGCAGGACACCAGTGGCAGGATACCAGTGGCAGGATACCAGTGGCAGGATACCAGTGGCAGGCAACCAGTGGCAGGCAGCCAGTGGCAGGCAACCAGTGGCAGGCAACCAGTGGCAGGCTACCAGTGGCAGGCAAACAGTGGTAGGACACCAGTGGCAGGACACCAGTGGCAGGATACCAGTGGCAGGATACCAGTGGCAGGATACCAGTGGCAGGATACCAGTGACAGGCAACCAGTGGCAGGATACCAGTGGCAGGCAACCAGTGGCAGGATACCAGTGGCAGGATACCAGTGGCAAGATACCAGTGGCAGGATACCAGTGGCAGGCAACCAGTGGCAGGCAACCAGTGGCAGGATACCAGTGGCAGGATACCAGTGGCAGGATACCAGTGGCAGGCTTCAGCTGTGCATGTAGTTTGTTTATTGTCCTGTCAGTACAGTCCTGTAGGTATGATATTGTCCTGTCAGTCCTGTAGGTATGATATTGTCCTGTCACTACAGTCCTGTAGGTATGATATTGTCCTGTCACTACAGTCCTGTAGGTATGATATTGTCCTGTCACTACAGTCCTGTAGGTATGATATTGTCCTGTCACTACAGTCCTGTAGGTATGATATTGTCCTGTCAGTCCTGTAGGTATGATATTGTCCTGTCACTACAGTCCTGTAGGTATGATATTGTCCTGTCAGTCCTGTAGGTATGATATTGTCCTGTCACTACAGTCCTGTAGGTATGATATTGTCCTGTCAGTCCTGTAGGTATGATATTGTCCTGTCACTACAGTCCTGTAGGTATGATATTGTCCTGTCACTACAGTCCTGTAGGTATGATATTGTCAGTAACTATTAACTAAGCATGTGCTGTCTCCTCAGAGGAGAGCTGCAGATTACTATGTAGGATAATGTATAGAATGGCTCCATGACATGACTTACGTATCTATTACTGTATGTGGTGGAAATGGCTTCTATATTTCATACAGCAACACAATTACAGTAATCTACTGTTCTTCTTTAATCTGGTCTCATTTCTCCCTCTCTCGCTCTCTGTCTCTCTCAGTCCCTCTCTCTCTAACTCTTTGTCCCTCTCTCTCTCTCTCCCTCACTCTCTCTCTCGCTCTCTCTGTCTCTCTCACACACTCTCTGTCCCTCTCTCACTCTCTCTCTCCCTCATTCTCTCTTTCTCTCTCTCTCTTCCTCTGTCTTTCTTTCTCTCCCTCCACATTTCAAATCAGATGTGAGTTATAACATAATACCACTAGGGGGAGTAAATCCAAGCAAATGAGACACCTTGTAGTTCCACATGGTTGAAGACCAGTAGATTCACAAGGCTGAAATCTGAGCACTACTTTCTCACAGGATACATTACAAATGGCACCTTATACCCTACAGAGTGCACTTCTTTGAGTGCACTACTTTGTGCTATAAAGGACATAGGGTGCCTAGTTCAAGACAATGCTGAATACCTATTAAATCACAAGATGCAGTGATGGGTGGAATTGATTGGTTTACACGTCACAACGGCTGTTTCTCACATAGTATTGGGTTCATAAGTGATTGGATTTGTCCGGTGGTTAATGTGTAAATCGGGAGGTGACGGGACAACAAGTGAGAACGAGAGGGAGGGTGACCTGGGGAGTTCTGAGGTAGCGGAACGCATGAGAAATAAACATCTCCTTTATAATAAAGCATCTGCATATCGTCGTATTTGCGTAGCGACAAAGAGCAGAAGAATAGAGGCTCTTACTGAAGTTGCTCACATGGGGAACATTTTTAGTAGGCAAGGATCCGGAAAAAATGTGGCCTTTTATCAACGCATTTCATGCAATTCTATGTCATTTTACACATTTAAGAAGGTGAATATTACTTATCCAATCACCAGAATTACATTAATTTCCAATCAAACGCTGCGTTTGCCTTGCAGCATTGCGTTGCGGAGACAGTTGCATAACGTTCAGTGTGGTGCATTCGTTGGATTTATCGAACGTATGCGTCAAACTGAATGCGTTGACGGCTTGACAGAAATGGTATCAGAAGGTGATTGTTGAACTGTTGTTGCGGACATTTCCAGGTGAAGCTGCGTTCTATTTAGCGAATATTCACTGTTGGTGTCTTCGAAGCGTGACAGATTTGCTGCGCGTTCCCGACTGTAGAGTTCCTTGTTATTGGGCTACAATTCACAGCTATTTAAAAAATATATATATATTTATCCTCTGTGGCTAAATTATAGGCCTTCTCGTGGTGTAGTAGCCTATTCTGAATGATTTAATTTATTTCTAACAGACAGCAGTAATTCTTTAACTTTGGCAAATGTAATTTAGTTTATCAGGAGTGCTGCAGGTCCCCCAGAACCCTTTGCGCGATTCTATAAGGAATTAAATGATGAAGTGCAACGCTGGAGAGATGAGAGTTGCAGGTTCATGTCTACCAGAGCAGAGAGGGAGAGAGATCAGAGAAAAGGAATCTCCTTCTAGTTATGTGAGAGATACTGGCGCAATGTTCACACAGCCACGCGTTTGTCTATAACATAGGCTACAATTTTTATCAAATCCAACCAGAATCAACTCATAGATTATTAGGTCTGAAAATCTACTTTTTCACACGTTTTTTTGCGGGGGCAGGATAATTAACAAATAGTCAAGTCAAATAAAATGTGATCGCTTTTCTTAGAGTGTTTACATTTCAAAAAGTGAATAAAAATGATTCGTGCAACAAACGGGTCCGGTTCCGGAACCAAACATTCCACAACTGAGAGCCTCAAATTAAGCACTGCGATTTGTCGCAAGTCACATGTTTGAAATGTAAGCGCTCATCGTTCCTTCCTGATTCCCTCCTGAAATTCACGGGATTCAGAAATCTCCTCATTTTAGAAATACAAATTGTATTTTATTTTGATAATCAAAAGGCAGACAGATATTTGGTATAAAAAACATTCACTTAAACAATACATTAAATATGACGTGTAAAGACAAAACAGTGATTATAAAAAGTATAATTTTGAACACAACTATGTTCACCTGTCACAGACAATAACATCCTCATTTATATGAAAAATAATAATAATAAAATAATATTTTATAAAACAATAAATATTAACCTAAGTAAATATAACTAAAGAAAAATATTTATTAAGAAAATAGACATCCTATTTAAATACTAAAATACTGCTAAAATCCTACATTGAGTAGATATGATTCAAAGCTTTGACAATTGCATTGTTCTTGACATAGGAGAGATGTATCTATTGTAAGGACTAGATGAAGACTAGACCTGGACTAAAGGGGACTTTTAATGGCGATACTCCACTCACTATGTTTTCCATCCAGTCGTTTGTATGCAAAGATACTGCATCAAAACATTACATTGGTGGGGCTTTGATTGAACCTGGACGGCAGGTAGCCTAGTGGTTAGAGCGTTGGGCCAGTAACCAGCAGGTAACCTAGTGGTTAGAGCGTTTGGGCCAGTAACCAGCAGGTAACCTAATAGTTAGAGTGTTGGGCCAGATCGAATCCTCGAGCTGACAAGGTAAAAATCTGTCGTTCTGCCCCTGAACAAGGCAGTTAACCCACTGTTCCTAGGCCGTCATTGTAAATAAGAATTTGTTCTTAACTGACTTGCCTACTTAAGGGTGGGTGGGTGGAAGAATTCCTTTCTCTCTCTCATGTCACTGATCCACAGGAGGACGGTCTTGAACTCTCCGATGGCCTTGAAAGTCCCGTTGGTGTCCAGCTGCCAAAAGAGGGAATGAATGGTTAACAACATATCATAAACACACTCTACTATTGGATACTATAGTCATAGAGGATGTAACTGATTGGATACTATAGTCATAGAGGATGGAACTGATTGGATACTATAGTCACAGGGGATGGAACTGATTGGATACTATAGTCATAGAGGATGGAACTGATTGGATACTATAGTCATAGAGGATGGAACTGATTGGATACTATAGTCATAGAGGATGTAACTGATTGGATACTATAGTCATAGAGGATGGAACTGATTGGATACTATAGTCATAGAGGATGGAACTGATTGGATACTATAGTCATAGAGGATGGAACTGATTGTGAATGCACATAGGTGCAGATAAGAGTTCAATCTCAGGTAAATGTCAACAGTTGAGGAATCATTAAAACAGGTCAATTAGATCTAGAGATGAGTTTTGTTTTGAGCTGTGTGCCTTTGCCATAAAGCACCGTGTTGAGATGTGTAAGAGGGTTGGATAAGTCATATTCACCTTCTTAAATGTGTTCTCCATCTTCCTGATGGTTGTCTTGGTCCATTTTGGTCTAGTTGGGCACTCGACCAGCTGTAGAGAGGAAGAACGGTCAGTTGTCTTTTCTGTTTGTCTGTGCGTCTATAATATCTTACAATAACATGGGTGGGTGATCAGTGTGTTCTGCAGGTATACAACTATATCCATCCTGCTCGTCTACAGGACAAGTGCCTGGAAGAACCTTTTGAGTTGCCACACAGGCCGAACCTTTCCAGTTAAACCTGGAACCTCTGAAAAAGGTCTTCGAGGAACCCCTGTGTAAATGTTGGAGCCAGAACCTTTCCAGTTGAACCTGGAACCTCTGAAAAGGGTCTTCGAGGAACCCCTGTGTAAATGTTGGAGCCAGAACCTTCCCAGTTGAACCTGGAACCTCTGAAAAAGGTCTTCGAGGAACCCCTGTGTAAATGTTGGAGCCAGAACCTTTCCAGTTGAACCTGGAACCTCTGAAAAGGGTCTTCGAGGAACCCCTGTGTAAATGTTGGAGCCAGAACCTTGTTGTGATGGGAGGGGTTCCATTTTGAGCCTTTGAATAATATATTGTAGAGATGACAGCCAATCAGATTGGAGGTTTTCAGACAGTTATTTTTGGCCACCCGTTAGTGTAAATGTAGTTCATGTTCATCATGTTAAAATTAATTAAAATATTCCTGGAATATTTATGACTATTACATATTATAATATTCATAATATTAACATTGCTGATTACATACAGTAATAAAGTGGTAACTAGTCCAACTTTGGGATTTGCATAGTCTCTTGAGGAACTCATACACCTCTGTTAGTCTCGTTGAAGCTACACCACTGTCAGTGTTTAACCTTAACATGTGACGACAATACAACAGAACAGATGAACAGAAATGTCATTTCCTCTAAGAGGTGGTCAAAAAAAGAACTATCTTAAAGTTCAATACTCACACAAGATTGCACATCTGTTCCCAGCCTTGCCAGGAGATCCTCAAAGTGTTTGGGGTACAGATGTTCCAAAGATTTCTGGTTGAACACGTTGTCATAGACATCCAATATCTTGTTGATTTCCCAGATGCCAAATTGTTTCTAAAAAAAAAAAAAAAAAAAAAAAAAGAAATTCAAGTATTGTTGGTTGCTCTTACTCTGACTTGTTTAATAAAATGCTTAAGTAGTTCAGTAACAGTCTATCTTTTGATTTATAAATATGATTTATAAATATACCTTAGCACAAGTTGTACAGATTTTGGGCAGAAGTCTTTCATATATTTTTCTGGGGAACGTCTGTAACAAAATACATTTCAATGAATTACTACGCACATAACAATATTTATTTAATGTATTTGAAACAGTATGAAAACAGTTTTCTACTTACTGGTAAAGAGTTTGTGAGAGTTTCTGTTTTGTTGAGTAATTCTTTGATCAGACTGGGAGAGACCGTCCGTTGGAGACAGTTTGGTCTGTCGCGTCGTTTCCCGCCATGAGCACGTCCAAGGTGTCCAAACATCAGCAGAACAAACGTCACCAGAATCACAGCGCGCATCTTATCGGTCTTATTGTTTAGAGTCGTAATTAACGGCGAAGAGAAGAGCAGAGTAGCAGAACTGTAGTTTGACAGTCTGCACCGGTTCTTCCATGTTATATACCCATCACTTCACCTTTCAAAAATTCCCACAGTCGAAATGTGATGCTTAAAACTGTAACCGCATTTCGTTAGCGCCAAATTTCCATGGAGTGGCCAGCACAAGACGCATTGGTGCTGAGCTTGCCGTTATCTCTCTTTCAGATCTACGATGTCCTGCGGTAAGATTTGTTTGTTGTGGTTTTGCGTTCTAGAGAGAGTTTACCACTTCGAGATTACTGGATGGATAACACGAGGTTGCAGGTTCATGATTGGGGTTATTCCCCCGTCAAACAGCTGTAGTTCCATTGACGTTAAGGAGAGATGCGTCTCTGAGTATCTGAGGCTCTATATCCAGTATCTCCTTGATAACTGCTGTTCTGTAGGCTTCTATACTGTGCTCCTCTCTACTAAATGTCAACCTGACCCACTCATGTGCTTTAACAGCTTACTTTCTAAACTGTTATTGTAATATCATAGTAAATATGCCCTTTCTGGGAAATAACTTAGAGAAGAAGATTCCATTTTGTTTTTATGACTTGTAGTGATTCTACTACTGAGAATTGATTGATTCATTATTTGTTTTAACAACATTGTTTATTTTGTGTCATTAATTTAAAACACTCAATTAAGTATTTTACTGATATCTTTCATACTATACAACATCGTCATCACTCTGGCTTAATACAAACAATAACAAAACTGCAGAAATGCAAAAAATCTCTTGCTGACACGTCTGTCTAAGCTTTCTGGTGCATCATGCATGATACAAGCGGTTTTGTGGAGGAGGATACTGTAATGGATCATCAATGGCCTTTAACCAACCCAAAGCTTTTGCCACGCAAATTCTCACTATCTGTCCCTCACTATTGGTCCCCCGATCCAATGGGGTTGGTTCAGTTTTGTAAGGTTGTCTGGCACTTACTGGAAGAGGTTCGTTCTGTTCATCCCTGGGTAGGATGAGTTAGCAACTCTGCTCTCTCCCCCTGATCTGTGTTACCCACTTAAACCAGGTCATCCTCCTACGTGGTTCCCCACTGCGAGGTCGGGTCTGACCCAGATAGATGGAGTTGTAGACGTCTGCACGTCGCCTTCCGGCTCCAATCTAAGTACTCTATGAGTCAATGTGGTCAGAGACAAACTGGTTCTGAAGACTGACTGAGGCATTCAGCTGAGTTCCAGTCAGTCAGAACATTCAACGGCCTGTTTTACGCTTTTAAACGGTTACAAACCTCCATCAGTTGGACATTGAACCATATGGAGAAGGTGGAGACAGATTCAAATCCTTTTACGTGCTACTGTGACCAACTGCCTTTTAACCCGGGTCGTCTGTGGAGCAAAATACAATGTTAGCCCACTGAGCTAAAGCCTAGGCATTAGCTCTGGGAACTTACCTCAGAGAGCTAGCACAAGTCTTCAGGTTTCAGGTAAGATTACTTATCAAGTATCATTCACTGAACTTCCTCCAAAGCCCTACAAAGACCTTTAGGCTCTCCAAATCAGCAACGCAGCAAAAAATATTTTCGTATCTAGATGTTAAACAAAATATATATAAAAAATGGAAAATTCATCATTCAGAGAATATCGGCGGAAGTTCGTATGAGGCTGCCACTTCAAGTGTCCTCAGTTGTCTCTCCGTCATCATGATGTGTTTCATTCTCCTTCCATCATAACTGGGTTAGACCTCTGTCATAAGAACTGGGTTAGGTCTCTGTCATAAGAACTGGGTTAGACCTCTGTCATAAGAACTGGGTTAGACCTCTGTCATTAGAACTGGGTTAGACCTCTGTCATAAGAACTGGGTTAGGCCTCTGTCATAAGAACTGGGTTAGACCTCTGTCATTAGAGCTGGGTTAGGCCTCTGTCATAAGAACTGGGTTAGGCCTCTGTCATTAGAACTGGGTTAGGTCTCTGTCATAAGAACTGGGTTAGACCTCTGTCATAAGAACTGGGTTAGACCTCTGTTATAAGAACTGGGTTAGGTCTCTGTCATTAGAACTGGGTTAGGCCTCTGTCATTAGAACTGGGTTAGACCTCTGTCATAAGAACTGGGTTAGGTCTCTGTCATTAGAACTGGGTTAGACCTCTGTCATTAGAACTGGGTTAGACCTCTGTCATAAGAACTGGGTTAGACCTCTGTCATAAGAACTGGGTTAGGCCTCTGTCATAAGAACTGGGTTAGACCTCTGTCATAAGAACTGGGTTAGGTCTCTGTCATTAGAACTGGGTTAGGTCTCTGTCATTAGAACTGGGTTAGACCTCTGTTATAAGAACTGGGTTAGACCTCTGTCATAAGAACTGGGTTAGACCTCTTCATAAGAACTGGGTTAGACCTCTGTCATAAGAACTGGGTTAGACCTCTTCATAAGAACTGGGTTAGGTCTCTGTCATAAGAACTGGGTTAGACCTCTGTCATAAGAACTGGGTTAGACCTCTGTCATTAGAACTGGGTTAGACCTCTTCATAAGATCTGGGTTAGGCCTCTGTCATTAGAACTGGGTTAGGTCTCTGTCATTAGAACTGGGTTAGACCTCTGTTATAAGAACTGGGTTAGACCTCTGTCATAAGAACTGGGTTAGACCTCTTCATAAGAACTGGGTTAGGTCTCTGTCATTAGAACTGGGTTAGGTCTCTGTCATTAGAACTGGGTTAGACCTCTTCATAAGAACTGGGTTAGGTCTCTGTCATAAGAACTGGGTTAGACCTCTGTCATAAGAACTGGGTTAGGTCTCTGTCATTAGAACTGGGTTAGGTCTCTGTCATAAGAACTGGGTTAGGTCTCTGCCATAAGAACTGGGTTAGGTCTCTGCCATAAGAACTGGGTTAGGTCTCTGTCATAAGAACTGGGTTAGGTCTCTGCCATTAGAACTGGGTTAGACCTCTGTCATAAGAACTGGGTTAGGTCTCTGTCATTAGAACTGGGTTAGACCTCTGTCATAAGAACTGGGTTAGGTCTCTGTCATTAGAACTGGGTTAGGTCTCTGTCATAAGAACTGGGTTAGGTCTCTTCATAAGAACTGGGTTAGGTCTCTGTCATTAGAACTGGGTTAGACCTCTGTCATAAGAACTGGGTTAGACCTCTGTCATTAGAACTGGGTTAGGTCTCTGTCATTAGAACTGGGTTAGGTCTCTTCATAAGAACTGGGTTAGGTCTCTTCATAAGAACTGGGTTAGGCCCATACTGCATGGCAGCACAGCTGCATAGTGCACAAGATGCAGCTGACTGTCCCATAGGACCTTAACGGCACCACTTACAGCAGTACAGATAATGTCTCTCTGGATAAAGCTAGTAGGAACATTGTATAATCTAATGTTACATTTGATATATCTAGTCAGAACATTGTATAATCTAATGTTACATTTGATATTTCTAGTCAGAACATTGTATAATCTAATGTTACATTTGATATTTCTAGTCAGAACATTGTATAATCTAATGTTACATTTGATATATCTAGTCAGAACATTGTATACTCCCCATTGTATGGTGGGGGGGTCACAGTTAGGAGCTGAGAGGTGTGATGGTGGGGGGGGGTCACAGTTAGGAGCTGAGTATACAATGTTGCCATGGGGTAATTATGGGTAATTCTCAGGATGATACATCCTTTGTTTGCTCTCTGAAAGCCCTCCGTTTCCTCTGCTGATGTGAAACAGGAAATAGCTGTAAAAACTCCAGGTTTTTATCTGTCTCTGTCTGTTTCGTCACCTTAAACACTCCAGAGGTGGAATACAAGAACCTGGCCCGGCCACGCCCCCGACCACGCCACCGGCCACGCCGCACGCGCCCGGCCACACCCCCGGCCAATCCTCCCCTGGCCTGCATGCGGAGCAGAGAAGAGCAGAGGGAAGTAAGTGTTTACCTGTCTCAGGTGTCAGGTGTCATCATGTTGTCATTTACCTGAACTGGGGAAGCAGGTAAAACTTCCTGATTGGACAATCCCACTGTTGTTACATGATCTCTGCATGACACAATACACACACTCATGCACCAACACACCCACACACACCCAGACACACACACGCACGCACGCACGCACGCACGCACGCACGCACGCACGCACGCACGTACACACACACACACACACCCACACACACCCAGACACACACACACACACACACACACACATTTAGAAACAAACACAAGTACACACACTTGGAGACACACACGTCAACGATAGTTAATGTTATTGTGTGTTCCAGACACTATCAGTAATGACCATCCAAGGTCTAGATAATATGTTTTATTGAGTATAATGACAGCACATCTGTTTCTGTCATCAACTTTCACTGAATTGAGAGATATTATATATTGTTTGCTATAATAATGAAGGCCTAACTTGCCTGTGTAATTTTACTGAAAATGATTCCTATTTCTATATCACAGTCTGTAGATGTTTTCCGGACACAGATTACGTCTAGTACTGGATGGACTCAATGGAGAATCTCCGGGAATCTGGCCCAATCAATTTAGGAACCATTTATTGATGAATTCACCCTTAAACGTTGCTCTGTGGTCGCTGTACACAGTGAACAATGTATTTGTATGGGAAGTAGACTTATATAGTTATATGTGTGTGTGTTGAATGTGTGAATTTAATGTGTTTGTGTGTTCAGCGTTTATAGATCATTCTGGAAAAATAAAGTTATTCTACCTCTGTCTAAGTCTACACTGTATTCTAGTCAAGGCTCCTCCTATATAACTACTGCTGAACACATTTAAAGTTATTCTACCTCTGTCTAAGTCTACACTGTATTCTAGTCAAGGCTCCTCCTATATAACTACTGCTGAACACATTTAAAGTTATTCTACTACTGTTTAAGTCTATAACAAACACTGTGTAAAGACACAATAATATATTTGACAAGAAGGATGTGCTTTTGAAAAGTTTTTTATTTTAGGAATCTTAGGTAACAAACACTGTGGCAAATTCAATACATTTCCCCATGTTACAGACAGCTGCATTCACTTCCTATATAAATACAATCACTTTATAGCAAAATACATATTTGCTCAATAGATGTATAAATAACTTAAACATTTCATAATAATTTAACAATGACAATAACTTAAAAATTGAATAAATTCTCTGTTTAAATATATTCTCCAAAAAGCTTAATAAATATAATATTATTATTGTGTCCAGCACAAGATGTAGAAAGTTAGGGCCACAATGTGGCTACATATGAAATGCTCAAGACCCTGCTCATTTGATGTGAACAGATTCGTGATGCATTTGAAATACATTTCACCAGTTTGCATGTTTCTTAGTAACAACAATAAATAGATCAATAATAAATAAGCAAATCAAAATGAATACAAAAAAACACAATATCCTTATAAAATATAAGGTACAGAAACATAGCATGACTAAAATCTAGATGTACATCTCTATGTGATGATATAGATGTGTTGGATCTAGATGTACATCTCTATGTGATGATATAGATGTGTTGGATCTAGATGTACATCTCTATGTGATGATATAGATGTGTTGGATCTAGATGTACATCTCTATGTGATGATATAGGATGTATTTGAATCCTGTATTTGGATCTAGGCGTGCACACAGAAGTCTTTCAGGAAGGTGAAGAGGATGTCAATCTCTCCAATGGCTTTCTTTATCCCTTTCCCCTCCTCCATCTGAAACAAGAAACCAAAAACAATGAGGGTTTAGACAAAGATCACATTCAATCAAATGTTCAATGGATTCATTTTAACTTGGATTAATGCATTAACTCTTGTTCATAACTTTGTTTATCATGTTTCTTTGTGACAAGTATGAAAATGATCAAGTCTGTACAGGTATAATGGAGAATTACCTCGGCCAACTTCTTGCGGAAAGCAATGCTGTGGTGGTGGTCATTGTAGTGTTTAACAGCCTAGAAGAAAGAGAGGGAAAATCAGTCCCTTTCTCTGAGTGATATAAACACCATCTCTACACAATATCACACTTCAGATCTCTGACTAAGAGAGAGAGGAAGAGAGAGGAAGAGAGAGGAAGAGAGAGGAAGAGAGAGGAAGAGAGAGGAAGAGAGAGGAAGAGAGGAAGAAAGAGGAAGAGAGAGAAAGAGAGAGGAAGAGAGAGGAAGAGAGAGGAAGAGAGAGACATAGAGAGAGACAGAGAGAGACATAGAGACATAGTGAGCGACAGAGAGAGAGAGACAGACAGAGACAGACAGAGTGAAACATAGGAGTGTGTTGAAAAGATAAAGAATGGATGAAGAGAGAGGGGGATGAAACATAGCAGTGTGTTGAAAAGGTAAAGAATGGATGAAGAGAGAGGGGGATGAAACATAGCAGTGTAGATGAAGCAGACGACAGAGAGGAGAACTTACACAGCCGTGTTCCTTCAGGTCTCTGCTGACTCGGGCCAGGTCTTCCTTCAGGGCAGGGAGTTTAGGATGATGCTTGTCCTGCTTCTCCTTAGTGGTCAGGATGTTACTCAGGTAGAAGTCCAGGATGTTAGCATGCAGGCAGCAGATGTCACTGTGGTTCTGCCATTGGAGACATCAGTTCAAAGTTCAGTTCAAAGGCATCAATTCATTAGTATGATATGATTAGTATTGTCTACAGCTGCATCAGGTGGTAGAAATAGAACATACAACACTAAACTAAATACCATTTCACACCAAGCTGTAAAATAATGTAGCTAGACATGGATTAACATGACATTACTCATTGGTTTAATAGACAGACCTTTTTAGTATCGATGTCTGGGATCAGTTTAGTGTCCGTATCGGTGTCAGAACTTTGCGCCTGTTGAAACAGACAGGAACGGTATTATTAGGCGTTTTAATAAAGTCATAATCATAATTAAATAAACCCGCATAAAAGGACTAAATAATAAGCTATTAGTTCTACAAATAGAATATATTTAGTTTAGTCCTACAATTATAAGCCATTATGGAATATGAAATATGATAAAGGAACTTACATGTTGAGCCACCAGCTGTACCATGGTGTCGGTATCCGCGCTGTGCAGGGGGGCGCTGAGCGGGCGATGGATGGAGTGCGCCACGGATTCGCGCAGCAGACAGACGCTCATCACCACTACCACAGCGGCTACGAGTTGGACCGTGCTGAACTTCATATTGGCACCGGGAGATTTTTTTCTTTCTTCGTTTGAATAATAATGCGAAAATATCACAGTTTACCTGGAAAGAATAAATCACAGTCAGATAACATGTTTTGATATAGGTCAGCCTTATCTAATCCCATTGATAGAAAATACACGCTACAGGTGATCATAAATCTATTTAGCAAGAGAGACCTGTTGTAAAACTACAACCAAGATCGCAGATTAGGCTGCTTACCTTGCGGGTTGGTTTGGTAGGTTGTCATGTTTTCTACCTGGTAGGGACAGTATTTATATTGTCTTGGAGACGTCATTGTGGTTCCTTTCTCTGCATTCAAGTCAATCCGCGGGTATCCCCCCTCCCTTCCGGCCTCCCTACCTGGGGTAACCAGGTCAACGTTATTACACCGAATTGCAAAACTATACAGAAATGTACACAAAAATAACATAATAGGCAGAAAAAAAGGGAAGTTGATTTATGAACAAAAAGATGACATAAGATAAATCAATTTGTGTTCCTAAATGAATGACGTGGAATCAGTCATTCGTCAAAAAGAGAACTGATGGCCAAGGTTCTGGATGTTGTGCCTACGTCACCCAGCTAATTCATATTTGGAATGATTGCGTCAGTTTTCTCCTCTGGTGGTTTAGGATGCTGGAACATCCGATAGAGCAGGTTTTCCCAAACTGGGCGTACACCTAGTAAAAACGTGATTCACATTATTAAACAATTTTTATTTATTTTTTATTATTGCTTCACATTTCCAAACAGTCCATTTCTATTTTCCAACGGGACTATACATTTGGGTGAGTTTTTTTTCTCTCGACTGAGTAGCCTCGTTTCACTGCCCAAAATAAAATGAAACCATCTAGTGTTCAGCGAAATAACAACACAATGTCAAATACAGGAACACTAGTCAAATAATGAATATCCAATCATGTTAACCGTTACTCTCTCGCGGGAATTCCACTAATGGTCCATATGTTTTAGAGGTCGACCTATTATGATTGTTCAACGCAGATACCGATACCGATTATTGGAGGACCAAAAAAAGCCAATACCGATTAATCGGTCGATTTTTTTTATTTTTTTTAAAATTTGTAATAATGATAATTACAACAATACTGAATGAACACTTATTTTAACTTAATATAATACATCAATAAAATCAATTTAGCCTCAAATAAATAATGAAACATGTTCAATTTGGTTTAAATAATGCAAAAACAAAGTGTTGGAGAAGAAAGTAAAAGTGCAATATGTGCCATGTAAGAAAGCTAACGTTTAAGTTCCTTGCTCAGAACATGAGAACATATGAAAGCTGGTGGTTCCTTTTAACATGAGTCTTCAATATTCCCAGGTAAGAAGTTTTAGGTTGTAGTTATTATAGGAATTATAGGACTATTTCTCTCTATACGATTTGTATTTCATATACCTTTGACTATTGGATGTTCTTATAGGCACTTTAGTATTGCCAGTGTAACAGTATAGCTTCCGTCCCTCTCCTCGCCCCTACCTGGGCTCGAACCAGGAACACATCGACAACAGCCACCCTCGAAGCAGCGTTACCCATGCAGAGCATGTCTCAGAGTGAGTGACAGTCTCAGAGCGAGTGACGTGCTTGAAGCATTGCGAAGAGCTGCTGGCAAAACGCACGAAAGTGCTGTTTGCATGAATGCTTACGAGCATGCTGGTGCCTACTATCGCTCAGTCAGACTGCTCCATCAAATCATAGACTTAATTATAACATAATAACACACAGAAATACGAGCCTTAGGTCATTAATATGATCGAATCCGGAAACTATCATTTCGAAAACAAAACGTTTATTCTTTCAGTGAAATACAGAACCGTTTCGTGTTTTATCTAACGGATGGCATCCCTAAGTCTAAATATTGCTGTTACATTGTACAACCTTCAATGTTATGTCATAATTACGTAAAATTCTGGCAAATTAGTTCGCAACGAGCCAGGCGGCCCAAACTGTTGCATATACCCTGACTCTGCGTGCAATGAACGCAAGAGAAGTGACACAATTTCACCTGGTTATTGCCTGCTAACCTGGATTTCTTTTAGCTAAATATGCAGGTTTAAAAATATATACTTCTGTGTATTGATTTTAAGAAAGGCATTGATGTTTATGGTTAGGTAGAGTCGTGCAACGATTGTGGAAAAACAAAACAAACACAGCACAGGTACTCACACAACCTACGGACAATGGAACAATAAGCAACAACACCGGCCCTGAGGATGATCACAGGAACGCAGAGCGGGTCGATCAGGACCCGATGCAGCTGCCGAAGATGCGGCGGCATCGGACTGACCGGTTGTGACGGCGTCGGACGGGCCAGTTGCAGCTGCTGAAGTTGCGGTGGTGCCGGACGAACCAGTCGCAGCGTTGTCAGACGGTCCATTCCCGCTGTCTCCCTCCAAGGTTGAGACCCAAACATAAGAGCGAGGAGTACCTCGAATACATACACGGGGCGAGACCTGAAAACACAAGCGCTCAACACGCAGCACGAGAGCCAGAACAAACACAGCACAGGTACTCACACAACCAACCTACAACAGAATAATAATCGACAGCCCAATGGGGAAACAAAGGGCACATTTACACAATTACAATCAGTGGGGAAATGGGCACCAGGTGTGCACACACAGTTCCAGAGGGATCCGTGACAAAGGAATGCCTTTGACAGCAAGAGCTGGTTATCTAGAGCTGGGAATGGGACTAAAGAGCTGGGACTATAAAAAGTTTGGGAACCACTGCTCTAGAACAACCAAAAAGTCTTAACGCAGAGGAGACCCGTGGAACCTCTAGAACCAACCAGTCTTAACTCAGAGGAGACCCGTGGAACCTCTAGAACCAACCAGTCTTAACTCAGAGGAGACCCGTGGAACCTCTAGAACCAACCAGTCATAACTCAGAGGAGACCCGTGGAACCTCTAGAACCAACCAGTCTTAACTCAGAGGAGACATGGAACCTCTAGAACCAACCAGTCTTAACTCAGAGGAGACATGGTGGAACCTCTAGAACCAACCAGTCTTAACTCAGAGGAGACCCGTGGAACCTCTAGAACCAACCAGTCTTAACTCAGAGGAGACATGGTGGAACCTCTAGAACCAACCAGTCTTAACTCAGAGGAGACCCGTGGAACCTCTAGAACCAACCAGTCTTAACTCAGAGGAGACCCGTGGAACCTCTAGAACCAACCAGTCTAGAGAGTCTTATATTTTCTAGATTTCTAATTTAGAAGTGAAGTGAAGCAGCATGGGAGTTTCTAGAGAAGTGCTTTATATAGGAATAATAGCCAATGATGGGCCCTTCTGGTAATCAGAGACTACCAACCAACAGAACTATATAAGAGACAATGATGCGTACGGAAATTATCACCAGTCATACAACACAAGGCTGAGTGGTAGACTGAATCTAGAGGTTTTAACACAGAGACTGAGTGGTAGACTGAATCTAGAGGTTTTAACACAGAGACTGAGTGGTAGACTGAATCTAGAGGTTTTAACACAGAGGCTGAGTGGTAGACTGAATCTAGAGGTTTTAACACAGAGACTGAGTGGTAGACTGAATCTAGAGGTTTAAACACAGAGACTGAGTGGTAGACTGAATCTAGAGGTTTTAACACAGAGGCTGAGTGGTAGACTGAATCTAGAGGTTTTAACACAGAGACTGAGTGGTAGACTGAATCTAGAGGTTTAAACACAGAGGCTGAGTGGTAGACTGATTCTAGAGGTTTTAACACAGAGGCTGAGTGGTAGACTGATTCTAGAGGTTTTAACACAGAGGCTGAGTGGTAGACTGAATCTAGAGGTTTTAACACAGAGGCTGAGTGGTAGACTGATTCTAGAGGTTTTAACACAGAGGCTGAGTGGTAGACTGAATCTAGAGGTTTTAACACAGAGGCTGAGTGGTAGACTGAATCTAGAGGTTTTAACACAGAGACTGAGTGGTAGACTGAATCTAGAGGTTTTAACACAGAGTCTGAGTGGTAGACTGAATCTAGAGGTTTTAACATAGAGGCTGAGCACTAGACTGAATCTAGAGGTTTAACACAGAGGCTGAGTGGTAGACTGAATCTAGAGGTTTTAACAGAGGCTGAGTGGTAGACTGAATCTAGAGCTTTTAACACAGAGGCTGAGTGGTAGACTGAATCTAGAGGTTTTAACAGAGGCTGAGTGGTAGACTGAATCTAGAGGTTTTAACACAGAGGCTGAGTGGTAGACTGAATCTAGAGGTTTTAACACAGAGGCTGAGTGGTAGACTGAATCTAGAGGTTTTAACACAGAGGCTGAGTGGTAGACTGAATCTAGAGGTTTTAACACAGAGGCTGAGCACTAGACTGAATCTAGAGGTTTTAACACAGAGTCTGAGTGGTAGACTGAATCTAGAGGTTTTAACATAGAGGCTGAGCACTAGACTGAATCTAGAGGTTTTAACACAGAGGCTGAGTGGTAGACTGAATCTAGAGGTTTTAACACAGAGGCTGAGCACTAGACTGAATCTAGAGGTTTTAACACAGAGGCTGAGTGGTAGACTGAATCTAGAGGTTTAAACACAGAGGCTGAGCACTAGACTGAATCTAGAGGTTTTAACACAGAGGCTGAGTGGTAGACTGAATCTAGAGGTTTAAACACAGAGGCTGAGCGGTAGACTGAATCTAGAGGTTTTAACACAGAGGCTGAGGGGTAGACTGAATCTAGAGGTTTTAACACAGAGGCTGAGTGGTAGACTGATTCTAGAGGTTTTAACACAGAGGCTGAGTGGTAGACTGAATCTAGAGGTTTTAACACAGAGTCTGAGTGGTAGACTGAATCTAGAGGTTTTAACACAGAGCCTGAGTGGTAGACTGAATCTAGAGGTTTTAACACAGAGGCTGAGTGGTAGACTGAATCTAGAGGTTTTAACACAGAGGCTGTGGTAGACTGAATCTAGAGGTTTTAACACAGAGCCTGAGTGGTAGACTGATTCTAGAGGTTTTAACACAGAGACTGAGTGGTAGACTGAATCTAGAGGTTTTAACACAGAGGCTAAGTGGTAGACTGATTCTAGAGGTTTTAACACAGAGGCTGAGTGGTAGACTGAATCTAGAGGTTTTAACACAGAGGCTGAGTGGTAGACTGAATCTAGAGGTTTTAACACAGAGGCTGAGTGGTAGACTGAATCTAGAGGTTTAAACACAGAGGCTGAGTGGTAGACTGAATCTAGAGGTTTTAACACAGAGGCTGAGTGGTAGACTGATTCTAGAGGTTTTAACACAGAGGCTGAGTGGTAGACTGATTCTAGAGGTTTTAACACAGAGGCTGAGTGGTAGACTGAATCTAGAGGTTTTAACACAGAGGCTGAGTGGTAGACTGAATCTAGAGGTTTTAACACAGAGACTGAGTGGTAGACTGAATCTGGAGGTTTTAACAGAGGCTGAGTGGTAGACTGAATCTAGAGGTTTAAAGAGGCTAAGTAGAGAAATTTAATTAATTACATTTCTCACCCTCGTGGCGATCCAGCTATGTTTTGGAAGGCTATAAAATCACTTAAAAGAAGCAGACATTCTATTTAAATCCAATACTATAACAGACAAAATGTCAATAACTGACACCTTTAACCAACATGTTATTGCAGCAGGCCATTTATCGGAAAGGGGAAACAGCAGCAAAAAGGACAACTCTGAAAAGACTGTTCATGACACAAGCTCATCTCTAAAGCACGGTGATGTTCAATCATAGACTTACCTGATACTGTAAATGGTGTCCCACTGTTTTCTCTAAGGCAAGTCACTACTTGGGAAGTTCTGGATGTTCTGTCTTCATCAAGTCACTACTTGGGAGGTTCTGGATGTTCTGTCTTCATCAAGTCACTACTAGGGAGGTTCTGGATGTTCTGTCTTCATCAAGTCACTACTAGGGAGGTTCTGGATGTTCTGTCTTCATCAAGTCACTACTAGGGAGGTTCTGGATGTTCTGTCTTCATCAAGTCACTACTAGGGAGGTTCTGGATGTTCTGTCTTCATCAAGTCACTACTTGGGAAGTTCTGGATGTTCTGTCTTCATCAAGTCACTACTAGGGAGGTTCTGGATGTTCTGTCTTCATCAAGTCACTACTAGGGAGGTTCTGGATGTTCTGTCTTCATCAAGTCACTACTAGGGAGGTTCTGGATGTTCTGTCTTCATCAAGTCACTACTTGGGAAGTTCTGGATGGTCTGTCTTCATCAAGTCACTACTAAGGAAGTTCTGGATGTTCTGTCTTCATCAAGTCACTACTAAGGAGGTTCTGGAAGTTCTGTCTTCATCAAGTCACTACTAGGAAGTTCTGGATGTTCTGTCTTCATCAAGTCACTACTTGGGAGGTTCTGGATTCTCTCATAGTTATTGATGTTAAAGAGTCCACTGGGCCAGACATGTTTGACCCGTCTCTTCTACGGCTTGCTGGGCCAGACATGCTTGACACGTGTCTTCTACGGCTTCCTGGGGCAGACATGCTTGACCCGTATCTTCTACGGCTTCCTGGGCCAGACATGCTTGACCCGTATCTTCTACGGCTTCCTGGGGCAGACATGCTTGACCCGTATCTTCTACAGCTTCCTGGGGCAGACATGCTTGACCCGTATCTTCTACAGCTTCCTGGGGCAGACATGCTTGACCCGTATCTTCTACAGCTTGCTGGGGCAGACATGCTTGACCCGTGTCTTCTACAGCTTGCTGGGCCAGACATGCTTAACCCGTCTCTTCTACAGCTTGCTGGGCCAGACATGCTTGACCCGTCTCTTCTACAGCTTGCTGGGCCAGACATGCTTGACCCGTCTCTTCTACAGCTTGCTGGGCCAGACATGCTTAACCCGTCTCTTCTACGGCTTCCTGGGCCAGACATGCTTGACCCGTCTCTTCTACAGCTTGCTGGGCCAGACATGCTTGACCCGTCTCTTTTACAGCTTGCTGGGCCAGACATGCTTAACCCGTCTCTTCTACAGCTTCCTGGGGCAGACATGCTTGACCCGTATCTTCTACAGCTTCCTGGGGCAGACATGCTTGACCCGTATCTTCTACAGCTTCCTGGGGCAGACATGCTTGACCCGTATCTTCTACAGCTTCCTGGGGCAGACATGCTTGACCCATATCTTCTACAGCTTCATGGGTCAGACATGCTTGACCCGTGTCTTCTACTGCTTGCTGGGCCAGACATGTTTGACCCGTCTCTTCTACGGCTTGCTGGGCCAGACATGCTTGACACGTGTCTTCTACGGCTTCCTGGGGCAGACATGCTTGACCCGTATCTTCTACGGCTTCCTGGGCCAGACATGCTTGACCCGTATCTTCTACGGCTTCCTGGGCCAGACATGCTTGACCCGTATCTTCTACGGCTTCCTGGGGCAGACATGCTTGACCCGTATCTTCTACGGCTTCCTGGGGCAGACATGCTTGACCCGTATCTTCTACAGCTTCCTGGGCCAGACATGCTTGACCCGTATCTTCTACGGCTTCCTGGGGCAGACATGCTTGACCGGTATCTTCTACAGCTTCATGGGTCAGACATGCTTGACCCGTGTCTTCTACTGCTTGCTGGGGCCAGACATGCTTGACCCGTCTCTTTTTCTGCTTGCTGGGGCCAGACATGCTTGACCCGTATCTTCTACGGCTTCCTGGGGCAGACATGCTTGACCCGTATCTTCTACAGCTTCCTGGGGCAGACATGCTTGACCCATATCTTCTACAGCTTCATGGGTCAGACATGCTTGACCCGTGTCTTCTACTGCTTGCTGCACCTCATGTTGAAGTCAATCTGCTGAAGGAGTTCAGTCTAATGTTCTTAACATAACCAACGGAGTTCTCAATACGAGGCCCTTTACTGTTCACTATTCACATTAATAATGTGGGTTTGTCCCAACAGTCATTGTTCTGTACAGAGAATTAAGTCAAAACCACAAGTCCAAATCCCCATCTCCATCCATGTCTTAGGAAAGGGATGATTTAGCAAGCTAGCTACAGCAGGACATCAACACAAGCAGACTAGAATCAGACACGTTTTTCTGACAATGATGACGTTTTGCTTAGGATGTGATTTGATTGGTGTGAAGCCAAATCCAAACTGGCCTCCCTTGGGGGGGAGTTTTACTGCGCTAGGACAACCCACAGTTGAGTTCAGCTCAACACTGATTGGCTAATTCTTTTATAATTTTTTTATTAAGGGAGGCCAAAAGCTTGCTGGCATCAATCAATCAAACACTACGGCGGCAACATGTCGTACTCCTTTTGACGAGACAGCATCAGATACATGCGCTACACATACTGAGACAGAGGGGGGCGCTGTTTTTAATGATTTTAATAGGTAATCAGCATTGTCTTGAACCAGTCAGAGTCCCTAAAGGCACCCTATGTCCTTTATAACACAAAGTAGTGGTCAAAGTAGTGGTCAATGTAGTGCACTCTGTAGGGTATAAGGTGCCATTTGGAACGTATCCTGTGAGAAAGTAGTGCTCAGATTTCAGCCTTGTGAATCTACTGGTATTCAACCATGTGAAACTAAAAGCTGTTAGACTCATTATTAATATACTGGTATTCAACCATGTGAAACTAAAAGCTGTTAGACTCATTATTAAATTACTGTTATTCAACCATGTGAAACTAAAAGGTGTTAGACTCATTATTAATATACTGGTATTCAACCATGTGAAACTAAAAGCTGTTAGACTCATTATTAATATACTGGTATTCAACCATGTGAAACTAAAAGGTGATAGACTCATTATTAATATACTGGTATTCAACCATGTGAAACTAAAAGCTGATAGACTCATTATTAATATACTGGTATTCAACCATGTGAAACTAAAAGGTGATAGACTCATTATTAATATACTGGTATTCAACCATGTGAAACTAAAAGGTGATAGACTCATTATTAATATACTGGTATTCTACCATTTGAAACTAAAAGGTGATAGACTCATTATTAATATACTGGTATTCTACCATGTGAAACTAAAAGGTGTCTCATTTGCTTGGATTTACTCCCCCTAGTGGTATTATGTTATAACTCACATCTGATTTGAAATGTGGAGGGAGAGAAAGAAAGACAGAGAGAGAGAGAGAGAAAGAGAGAATGAGGGAGAGAGAGAGTGAGAGAGGGACAGAGAGTGTGTGAGAGAGACAGAGAGAGCGAGAGAGAGAGTGAGGGAGAGAGAGAGAGAGGGACAAAGAGTTAGAGAGAGAGGGACTGAGAGAGACAGAGAGCGAGAGAGGGAGAAATGAGACCAGATTAAAGAAGAACAGTAGATTACTGTAATTGTGTTGCTGTATGAAATATAGAAGCCATTTCCACCACATACAGTAATAGATACGTAAGTCATGTCATGGAGCCATTCTATACATTATCCTACATAGTAATCTGCAGCTCTCCTCTGAGGAGACAGCACATGCTTAGTTAATAGTTACTGACAATATCATACCTACAGGACTGTAGTGACAGGACAATATCATACCTACAGGACTGTAGTGACAGGACAATATCATACCCACAGGACTGACAGGACAATATCAAATGTGGAGGGAGAGAGAGAAAGACAGAGAGAGAGAGAGAGAGAGAGAGAGAAAGAGAGAGAGAGAGAGAGAAAGAGGAGTGTGAGTCTTGTGACATGTTGCCACAAGAAAAGGGCAACCAGTGAAGAACAAACACCATTGTAAATAGAACCCATATTTATGCTTATTTATTTTCCCTTGTGTACTTTAACCATTTGTACATTGTTACAACACTGTATATATATAATATGACATTTGTAATGTCTTTATTGTTTTGAAGCTTCTGTATGTGTAATGTTTGCTGTTAATTTGTATTGTTTGTTTCACATTTGTGTATTATCTACCTCACTTGCTTTGGCAATGTTAACACATGTTTCCCATGCCAATAAAGCCCCTTGAATTGAATTGAATTGAATTGAGAGAGAGAGAGAGAGAGAGAGAGAGAGGGGGGGAGAAGAGAGAGAGAGAGAGGGGGGAGAAGAGAGAGAGAGGGGGGGAGAAGAGAGAGAGAGAGAGAGAGAGAGAGAGAGAGAGAGAGAGAGAGAGAGAGAGAAAGAGAGAGAGAGAGAGACAGAGAAAGAGAGAGAGAGAGAGACAGAGAGCGAGAGAGGGAGAAATAAGACCAGAATAAAGAAGAACAGTAGATTACTGTAATTGTGTTGCTGTATGAAATATAGAAGCCATTTCCACCACATACAGTAATAGATACGTAAGTCATGTCATGGAGCCATTCTATACATTATCCTACATAGTAATCTGCAGCTCTCCTCTGAGGAGACAGCACATGCTTAGTTAATAGTTACTGTATAAAATGCCTTAGAAACGGTGTGCTGCTGAGGACCTGAGCTCCTCCATCCCACTCACTACCGTCTGCCTGTGTGGCTCAGCTTGAGTTCCTGGAAGGGGTCTGCCGATCTCAGACCACAAAACAACCCATTTTTCTCAGACCACAACCCTTGTTTAGGTGGGCTGCCTGAGATCAACTAGCATGCTACTGCTACTGTTCTGGTGCACACGGCATGCAGGACAAGGCAAGCCTTGCACTGTGGTCCCAGAGGCCAATACTGTTAAACACGCTGCACACTGACAGTTCTTGACTGGACTGTTAATAACACCCTGGGTAAGAACCATCGATGTGGAACTGAGTGTTACTGGCTGTGAACCACAGGTGACAACACTTTAGGTCAAATGAAAGGTGCTGTGACATAGTGTACATGATGGGATAAACTAACTCTCTATTTAGTCACTTTGTCACCTCACCAATCCTTTACTTTCCTCTAAGACGACCTCTGAACTGAGCATCTACTAGACTCACTCAGTAACTCCTGAATCTACTGGACTCACTCAGTAACTCCTGAATCTACTAGACTCACTCAGTAACTCCTGAATCTACTAGACTCACTCAGTAACTCCTGAATCTACTAGACTCACTCAGTAACTCCTGAATCTACTAGACTCACTCAGTAACTCCTGAATCTACAGGACTCACTCAGTAACTCCTGAATCTACTAGACTCACTCAGTAACTCCTGAATCTACTGGACTCACTCAGTAACTCCTGAATCTACAGGACAATATCATACCTACAGGACTGTAGTGACAGGACAATATCATACCTACAGGACTGACAGGACAATATCATACCTACAGGACTGTAGTGACAGGACAATATCATACCTACAGGACTGTAGTGACAGGACAATATCATACCTACAGGACTGTAGTGACAGGACAATATCATACCTACAGGACTGTAGTGACAGGACAATATCATACCTACAGGACTGTAGTGACAGAACAATAAACAAATTACTTGCACAGCTGAAGCCTGCAACTGGTTGCCTGCCACTGGTATCCTGCCACTGGTATCCTGCCACTGGTATCCTTCCACTGGTTGCCTGCCACTGGTTTCCTGCCACTGGCTGCCTGCCACTGGTTGCCTGCCACTGGCTGCCTGCCACTGGTTGCCTGCCACTGGTATCCTGCCACTGGTATCCTGCCACTGGTATCCTGCCACTGGTATCCTGCCACTGGTTCTCTGCCACTGGTAGCCTGCCTGCACTGTCTGAGCATCATTCTGTTAGACACAGTCAGACAGCAGCAAACCACAGACTGCTTTGTGGAAATACTCTCCACCAGCACGTATGTCACTATGTCAGCCTCAGAGCCTATAGGAAACATTTCTCCTTCTCTCAGAACTGACTGACTGGAGGAAACAGTTCTCCTTCTATAATCAGTGACTGACTGACTGGAAGACAGGCCCTATGTGGGTATCAGTTACATCAGCAGTATGATGACAAGTAATCCCCTTTGTGGTTGGACAGAAATAACTTGTATCTCTCTCTGTCAGTTGATCATTTAACCCTTCGTAAAGAGTTGATCAAATCCATCCCAATAAACATTTTGACAAACCATTTTGGATAACAACATTGATTGACAACATTAATAAAGTATTGCCATTCCATTGTTTTCTATTATTCTATGATACAAATATTGTATTTCATTTAATCTATAAGACAAAGATAAAATAACATAAAGATAAGATAACATGAAGATAAGTTTACATAAAGATAAGATTAAGATAACATAAGTTAAGGTGAAGATAAGATTACATAACATGAAGAACATAAAGAATATATTAGATTAGATAAAAGATAAAGATAAGATAACATAAAGATAAAGGTGAAGATAAGATAACATAAAGATAAGATAACATAAAGATAAGATAACATAACATAAAGATAAGATGACATGACATAAAGAATAGATTAGATCAAGATAAGAGATATACTTTCATTTTGGTATAAATAGCTGAGTCTTACACAGCATCATACTTCCTGTGGGAAATTCAGAAAGTGTAGCAGCCACAGAGACACTTTTACCTTGGTAAGACAATTCACTGTGGTTTGGAAATAACTTTGCTGCTAGACACCTTCAATTTCTAGTAATGCTTACAGTGTGAAAACTCAGACTCTCTCTGTATCCCAAATCTCACCATGTTAACTATATAGTTCACTACTTTTGGCCAGGGCCCATAGCATAGTGCACTATGTAGGGAATAGGTTGCCATTTGGGACACAGTATTGGGGATGTACATTTTCAATTTTTACAAGAACTCTCCTATATATCACACCAACTCAGCCCAGGTTACCTCCTATATATCACACCAACTCAGCCCAGGTTACCTCCTATATATCACACCAACTCAGCCCAGGTTACCTCCTATATCTCACACCAACTCCAGGTTGACTCTTTTAAATATATATTTTAGCAGACACTCTTATCATACGGTAGTGAGTACACACATTATGTTTTTCCCATACTGGTCCCCTGTGGGAATCAAACCCACAACCCTGGCTTTGTAAGCACCATGCTTTACCAACTGAGCCACACAGGACACTTGATAAGGAACAGGCCACTTCATCTTCTCTTGTATTCCAAGCCCTTCATCATGCACTGTGTTCCACTCTGGCCAATGCAGTTCCTCTCTACACGTCCTCCATTGCAGATGGTCCTGAAAACGCTGTTAAGGCTGTTGTCAAAGTTATTTCAGGTAAAAGAGATAAGAGGCTGTTGAACAAGTGGATACGTTCCAAATGGCACCTTATTCCCGATTTAGTGCACTACTTTAGACCAGGGCCCATAGGGGTAGTGCACTACTTTAGACCAGGGCCCATAGGGTAGTGCACTACTTTAGACCAGGGCCCATAGGGGTAGTGCACTACTTTAGACCAGGGCCCATAGGGTAGTGCACTACTTTAGACCAGGGCCCATAGGGGTAGTGCACTACTTTAGACCAGGACCCATTGGGTAGTGCACTACTTTAGACCAGGGCCCATAGGGTAGTGCACTACTTTAGATCAGGGCCCATAGGGGTAGTGCACTACTTTAGACCAGGGCCCATAGGGTAGTGCACTACTTTAGACCATGGCCCATAGGGTAGTGCACTACTTTAGACCAGGGCCCATAGGGTAGTGCACTACTTTAGACCAGGGCCCATAGGGTAGTGCACTACTTTAGACCATGGCCCATAGGGTAGTGCACTACTTTAGAGCAGGGCCCATAGGGTAGTGCACTACTTTAGACAAGGGCCCATAGGGGTAGTGCACTACTTTAGACCAGGGCCCATAGGGGTAGTGCACTACTTTAGACCAGGACCCCATAGGGGTAGTGCACTACTTTAGACCAGGGCCCTATAGGGGTAGTGCACTACTTTAGACCAGGGCCCATAGGGGTAGTGCACTACTTTAGACCAGGGCCCATAGGGGTAGTGCACTACTTTAGACCAGGGCCCATAGGGGTAGTGCACTACTTTAGACCAGGGCCCATAGGGTAGTGCACTACTTTAGACCAGGGCCCATAGGGTAGTGCACTACTTTAGAACAGAACCCATAGGGGTAGTGCACTACTTTAGACCAGGTCCCATAGGGGTAGTGCACTACTTTAGACCAGGGCCCATAGGGGTAGTGCACTACTTTAGACCAGGGCCCATAGGGGTAGTGCACTACTTTAGAGCAGGGCCCATAGGGGTAGTGCACTACTTTAGACCAGGGCCCATAGGGTAGTGCACTACTTTAGACCAGGGCCCATATGGTAGTGCACTACTTTAGATCAGGGCCCATAGGGTAGTGCACTACTTTAGACCAGGGCCCATATGGTAGTGCACTACTTTAGACCAGGGCCCATAGGGTAGTGCACTACTTTAGACCATGGCCCATAGGGTAGTGCACTACTTTAGACCAGGGCCCATAGGGTAGTGCACTACTTTAGACCAGGGCCCATAGGGTAGTGCACTACTTTAGACCAGGGCCCATAGGGTAGTGCACTACTTTAGACCAGGACCCATAGGGTAGTGCACTACTTTAGACCAGGGCCCATAGGGTAGTGCACTACTTTAGAACAGGGCCCATAGGGTAGTGCACTACTTTAGACCAGGACCCATAGGGTAGTGCACTACTTTAGAACAGGGCCCATAGGGGTAGTGCACTACTTTAGACCAGGACCCATAGGGCAGTCCACTGCGTTAGTCCAGGGCACATTGGGTAGTGCACTACTTTAGACCAGGTGCCATAGGGGTAGTGCACTACATTAGGCTAGGGCCCATAGGGTAGTGCACTACTTTAGACCAGGGCCCATAGGGTAGTGATATACTTTAGAGCAGGGCCCATAGGGTAGTGCACTACTTTAGACCAGGGCCCACAGGGTAGTGCACTACTTTAGACAAGGGCCCATACGGCAGAGCACTATATAAGGATTAGGGTGCAGCCTTTGAGTGAAAGCAGTGTGTTTACTGAGCGGAATAGTGAGCGGGGGAGAAAAGCTGAGTGTCTTTCTGTGCATCATGGTTGGAACCACAGCTGGTTACTAGTAGTTCCTACACCACATCATCAGCATTATCTATAGGACTAACCACAGCTGGTTACTAGTAGTTCCTACTCCACATCATCAGCATTATCTATAAGACTAACCACAGCTGGTTACTAGTAGTTCCTACTCAACATCATCAGCATTATCTATAAGACTAACCACAGCTGGTTACTGGTAGTTCCTACTCCACATCATCAGCATTATCTATAGGACTAACCACAGCTGGTTACTAGTAGTTCCTACTCCACATCATCAGCATTATCTATAAGACTAACCACAGCTGGTTACTAGTAGTTCCTACTCCACATCATCAGCATTATCTATAAGACTAACCACAGCTGGTTACTAGTAGTTTCTACTCCACATCAACAGCATTATCTATAAGACTAACCACAGCTGGTTACTAGTAGTTCCTACTCCACATCATCAGCATTATCTATAAGACTAACCACAGCTGGTTACTAGTAGTTCCTACTCCACATCATCAGCATTATCTATAAGACTAACCACAGCTGGTTACTAGTAGTTCCTACACCACATCATCAGCATTATCTATAAGACTAACCACAGCTGGTTACTAGTAGTTTCTACTCCACATCATCAGCATTATCTATAAGACTAACCACAGCTGGTTACTAGTAGTTCCTACTCCACATCATCAGCATTATCTATAAGACTAACCACAGCTGGTTACTAGTAGTTCCTACTCCACATCATCAGCATTATTTATAAGACTAACCACAGCTGGTTACTAGTAGTTCCTACACCACATCATCAGCATTATCTATAAGACTAACCACAGCTGGTTACTAGTAGTTCCTACTCCACATCATCAGCATTATCTATAAGACTAACTACAGCTGGTTACTAGTAGTTCCTACTCCACATCATCAGCATTATCTATAAGACTAACCACAGCTGGTTACTAGTAGTTCCTACTCCACATCATCAGCATTATCTATAAGACTAACCACAGCTGGTTACTAGTAGTTCCTACACCACATCATCAGCATTACTGTAGGCAGTTGTACAACTGAATGCATTCAACTGGTAGGTATTTAGACATGTCTCTGGGTAGTGGAGATGGTAGGTATTTAGACATGTCTCTGGGTAGTGGAGGTGGTAGGTATTTAGACATGTCTCTGGGTAGTGGAGGTGATAGGTATTTAGACATGTCTCTGGGTAGTGGAGGTGGTAGGTATTTAGACATGTCTCTGGGTAGTGGAGATGGTAGGTATTTAGACATGTATCTGGGTAGTGGAGGTGATAGGTATTTAGACATGTCTCTGGGTAGTGGAGGTGGTAGGTATTTAGACATGTCTCTGGGTAGTGGAGGTGGTAGGTATTTAGACATGTCTCTGGGTAGTGGAGGTGGTAGGTATTTAGACATGGCTCTGGGTAGTGGAGGTGGTAGGTATTTAGACATGTCTCTGGGTAGTGGAAGTGATAGGTATTTAGACATGTCTCTGGGTAGTGGAGGTGGTAGGTATTTAGACATGTCTCTGGGTAGTGGAGGTGGTAGGTATTTAGACATGTCTCTGGGTAGTGGAGGTGGTAGGTATTTAGACATGTCTCTGAGTAGTGGAGGTGGTAGGTATTTAGACATGTCTCTGGGTAGTGGAGGTGGTAGGTATTTAGACATGTCTCTGGGTAGTGGAGGTGGTAGGTATTTAGACATGTCTCTGGGTAGTGGAGGTGGTAGGTATTTAGACATGTCTCTGGGTAGTGGAGGTGGTAGGTATTTAGACATGTCTCTGGGTAGTGGAGGTGGTAGGTATTTAGACATGTCTCTGGGTAGTGGAGGTGGTAGGTATTTAGACATGATAATGTTGGGTAGTGGAGGTGGTAGGTATTTAGACATGTCTCTGGGTAGTGGAGGTGGTAGGTATTTAGGTAGTGGAGGTGGTAGGTATTTAGACATGTCTCTGGGTAGTGGAGGTGGTAGGTATTTTGACATGTCTCTGGGTAGTGGAGGTGGTAGGTATTTAGACATGTCTCTGGGTAGTGGAGGTGGTAGGTAATTAGACATGTCTCTGGGTAGTGGAGGTGGTAGGTATTTTGACATTCTCTGGGTAGTGGAGGTGGTAGGTATCTAGACATGTCTCTGGTGGTTGAACCACAGCTGGTTACTGTTAGTGCTCACGTTCCATGATTGTCTATCTATTGCACAGGGTTACAAAATATGGTTACCATATACAGTACAATTCCCATATAACATACACAGTGCCGTAAAGTACTTAAGTAGAAATACTTTAAAGTACTACTTAACTTCAGGATCAGTGTCCCCTCCGTGGACTGCTGAGCGTATGCTAATTAGCGATTAGCATGTTGTTGTATGTAACAAGAACATTTCCCAGGACATAGATATATGGACAGAAAGCTTAAATTCTTGTTAATCTAACTGCACTGTCCAATTTACAGTAGCTATTACAGTGAACGAATGGCATGCTATTGTTTGAGGAGAGTGCACAGTTAGATTAACAAGAATTGAAGCTTTCTGTCAATATATCAATATATATAAAATGGTTCTACCTGCAACCAAAAACGGTTATTCGTGGGACAGCCGAAACACCATTTTAGGTTCTAGATACCAACCTTTTTCTTCTTCACCTCACTCACCAAACTGACTCACCCAGCTCCCCCACCCCCGTAGTGGCCCTTCCAAAAAATCCCTCGAAAATGACCTGATCTGAGGTAGCTGGAGGGGGGGTATTGAGGAAGAGTCACCCATTTAGGAGCAGAACACCTCTGATTTAAAGGAAACCTACCGAGAAGAGGAACCCACAAACCCCAAAACCTCTGTAACCTCTAACCATCATCGTTGTCTCCAGCGAACTCTGCTGCTGCACAGCTCTCTGTCTCACATATAAATAAACCCCAGAGAGACACCAGGCCACCATTACTGACTCACATTGACACTCCATCTACAGACAGGTACAGTCAATAGAGACTCCACAGCTTAACTCTAAAAGGACTCCTTGAAAGACTTCTCAAAGACTTCAAAAGACTTCTCAAAGACTTCAAAAGACTTCTCAAAGACTTCAAAATACTTCTCAAAGACTTCAAAAGACTTCTCAAGGGCATATTTTGATATATTTTACGGGGCTTTTGTTCTGTGGATTGAAAGAAACGTGAGCCGCTGTAACCAGGATAATAATATGAATTCAGCCCTGGATCTTGTTGTGTTAGTATGTTTGGGATTCTGCTCTGTAGTGGTTCTGGGACGCCCCCACCACTCTGGCTCTGACCATGGGTCCATCTTCGTGTCCGAAAACATGGAGAGAGACATCGACACTCTGAAAGGCCCTTTGGTGAGTTACAATAGAAAGCCTTAAACCTGTTTAAACTGATTTCTCTGGTCCGTGGTCATGGATGTGTCCCAAATACCACCCTATTCAGTTTATAGTGCACTACTTTGGCCACATACCACAAACCCCTGAGGTGCCTTCTTGCTATTATAAAGAGGTTACCAATGTAATTAGAACCTTAAATAAGTCATTTTTTTATGTAGGGTCTGATGTACCATAGCTTTCAGCCAATCAGCATTCAGGGCTCAACCCACCCGGTTCATAATATCTTATAATGCCTAATGCATGTGGTACTATGACAGTCCTGTCCTGTACTACTGAGAGGTTCCCTTCTCCTGGCCTTCAGCAGATGACAAACAAGAAACTTACAGTCAAATTACAGACGTCTTGGGATTTTATCACTTCTTCATCTTGGTCTCAAAGTTTCATGCAAATGTTCAAAGCCCCCCCAGGGTTAGATGTGGGCTATGATGTCCACAGTTACAGTAGTTCCCACCACCAGAGAGAACCATAGACTACTGTGAGGTTGTCTAATAGGGGGAGGAGGTTGAAAGGTGGCCTGAGTAACGTCCTTTGATTGTGATGGCGAAAGCAGTAAATTAAAGGGATGTATTTTCAAAATTCTAAATGTAGACATTTAGAAAAAGACAAGATCTATATGATAAGTTGTTCTTAAAACTCTGTTTGAGTCTGTGTGCTAAATGTCAAATGTACTCATTTTATTCAGAATCTGCTGGACACCAACTTGGTCAGCCAACCTATCTTCTTAGAGCTCATGGGAGAGCTTGATGGCAAGTTTGAGGTAAATATCTCATATTCATTTCAGTTTTTCAACAAATGTTACTGAACTCAAAAAGTTCTGTACATAGTTGGATTTTTCCGTTTTAAAGCAAACGTTATTTGTAGATTCAACCTGCTAGCCCTGCTGTTGTATATTCTACCTGCTGGCCCTGCTATTGTAGATTCAACCTGCTAGCCCTGCTATTGTAGATTCTACCTGCTGGCCCTGCTATTATAGATTCAACCTGCTAGCCCTGCTATTGTAGATTCAACCTGCTAGCCCTGCTATTGTAGATTCAACCTGCTGGCCCTGCTACCGTAGATTCAACCTGCTGGCCCTGCTATTATAGATTCTACCTGCTAGCCCTGCTACTGTAGATTCAACCTGCTGGCCCTGCTATTGTAGATTCAACCTGGTAGCCCTACGATTATAGATTCAACCTGCTAACCCTGCTATTGTAGATTAAACCTGCTAGCCCTGCTATTGTAGATTATAACTGCTGGTCTGCTATTTTAGATTCAACCAGCTGGCCTGCTATTTTAGATTCAAACTGCTGAACCTGCTATTGTAGATTCAACCTGCTGGCCCTGCTATTGTAGATTCAAACTGCTGGCCCTGCTATTGTAGATTCAACTTGCTAGCCCTGTCAACCTGCTGTCACATGTACTGAGGACGTACTCATTGTTAATGGTGTGCCTTTTCTCTCTCTCTCTCTCTCTCTCTCTCTCTCTCTCTCTCTCTCTCTCTCTCTCTCTCTCTCTCTCTCTCTCTCTCTCTCTCTCTCTCTCTCTCTCTCTCTCTCTCTCTCTCTCTCTCTCTCTCTCTCTCTCTCTCTCTCTCTCTCTCTCTCTCTCTCTCTCTCTCTCTCTCTCTCTTTTTGTGGTCTTCTCTCCATTAGAAGCATGAACAGTGGCTGCTCCTGAATGCCACTCTGGACGTGTACCTAAACATCTTCTCCAACATGCTGAAGGAGAACCATCCAGAGGAAGTCAAGCAGGGCCTCAGCAGACTCCGCGGGAAGGTGGAGGATCTGAAGAGGAGCTCCTACCAGGACAGAGTGAAGATGAAGATACAGGATCTGGTGGACATTAAGGTCAACAGACTAAACTAAGTTATTCACTTATTCTGTTTACATCCCAAATGGCAAATGGTTTACATCCTATTCCCTATATAGTGCACTACTTTTGACCAGAGCCCTATAGGCATTGGACATAGGGAATGTGGTACCATTTGTGATGAGTCAGGATTTAAAAAAAATTGTGTGTGAGATGGAGAGAGAGAGAGAGAGAGAGAGAGAGAGAGAGAGAGAGAGAGAGAGAGAGAGAGAGAGAGAGACAGAGAGAGAGAGAGACAGAGAGAGAGAGAGTGAGACAGAGAGAGAGAGAGAGAGAGAGAGAGAGAGAGAGAGAGAGAGAGAGAGAGAGAGAGAGAGAGAGAGAGAGAGAGAGAGAGAGAGAGAGAGTAAATGTGCGTCTCATAGTTTTAAAAGTCCATTGTTGTCTGAATGCCGTCTTCCAAGTGTGGACACTCCACTGGTCAGGTCAAGATGATGACGTCTCTCTAAATGTATGTTGTCACTTCTGTTTAGACCAATGATGCTGTTGTCCAGAGGAAGGCTGTGAACGAGTTCAAAGTGGTCTACCAGAGAGCTTCCCAGCTGGGGACCATTCTCCATCCGAGAGTCAAGAACACCACACAGGGCTGAGACCAGACAGAACCACCAACTGACTGATTGAAGACAGAGGAGACGACAGACTGTAATACATTAGGAAAGTGTGATGCTATTTCACTGCCGGTATCCACTTCAAGTGCAAAACCTGCAGAAATAAAAACACAACCGAACACCTTCATTAAAGGCATCGGGTAGAAGTAAATGAATCCATATCATTTCATATATCACCTGAAATGGATGTGTTTTCATGAATTGAATGATATGATCTTAAAGTGCAGTCAAAAACAGGACAAATGGACACCTGAAGAAAGGTAGAAACAGTCACTTTCCCAACGTAAACTTAACAACTGTCTCACAGCTTCCTCACCTACTGGTCACCATGCTTGTTCACGGTGCTATTTATTTAACTTAAACATCATTTAACATATTTATTTTATTTTAAATTTAAGTGCAAAGACATAATGTTAGTATTTATAGTTTGTGAATATTTATCAACTTTGTATGAAGGGAATTTCCATTGGTCCTATAACAGTGGTAATGTTGTACTATTTCATATCATAGTTCACAATCAATGGATCAAATGTACTGTATTTATATCCTGGGAATAAATTCTCCTGAAAATATATCCTGTTACATGTCTTGAGTCTGGTTTTTAAAAATGTGTTTTTTATCCAGTTTCCAATTAGGATTCTATGTTACTGAAGTGCTGTTATTTCTTAATTCTCTTCGTCTTAATTAATGTGAGTCATTTTTTAATTCTGGGTCATTTTAATAATGGATGTAGAAGGCAACCAGTTGATTTCTTGATGTGAATGAAATTATGCTGAGTCACATTATTTCAGATTGTGGTTCTGGAGCTGTAAAGGTCAGATCATTCATTTGATTGTGTCCTGAGACGAGTGTGATGTAGGAACCTTTACTTCAGATCCCACATTTCCGTGTTGTCACCTGACGTGTATTGGGGTTGCGCGTCCGGTCTACACAGAAAGCCCAACTTGTCGTCCTTTCTGAGGTGACATACATGACCTTCAATACTAGAGATGAACCATTTCTCTCTCATGGAAACTGACAAGCATCTGTTGAGTTCCAGTGTAAAGTTGATACATTCACCCACAAATGCCGTTGATGAGATGGATATACCACTGAGTCATGCTGCCTTGGCTTCTCTGGGTTGTATTTATATGTGGGAGCCTCCTTCAACAGAGTGCAGCTCTGAAGACGCCAGTTGGAGGTTACAGGGGTGAAAATGTACTTATGATTGCAGAAGAGCATAATACTACATTCATTACAATTTGTGTCAAAGTGATACAACTGAAAAGCCTGGGTGTCACTAGAAACTAGCAACTAGCCTGAATAAGCTAAAGTGGTTCATTGTTAATAAATCAAACCATATTCTTTCAATATCAATATTTGTTTGAAAGTGATGCCACTGTCCCACCTTTTGAAAAAGCCTGGGTGTCAATGAAAGATAGCATCAGCATCTATCTGTACTAGCATCAGCATCTATCTGTACTAGCATCAGCATCTATCTGTACTAGCATCAGCATCTATCTGTACTAGCATCAGCATCTATCTGTACTAGCATCAGCAACCAGCAACTATCATCTACTGTAGCAACACAGAAGTCAACAGACAGGGCTCTGTCCTCTAGCAACACAGAAGTCAACAGACAGGGCTCTGTCCTCCAGCAACACAGAAGTCAACAGACAGGGCTCTGTCCTCTAGCAACACAGAAGTCAACAGACAGGGCTCTGTCCTCTATCAACACAGAAGTCAACAGACAGGGCTCTGTCTTCTATCAACACAGAAGTCAACAGACAGGGCTCTGTCTTCTATCAACACAGAAGTCAACAGACAGGGCTCTGTCCTCTATCAACACAGAAGTCAACAGACAGGGCTCTGTCCTCTATCAACACAGAAGTCAACAGACAGGGCTCTGTCCTCTATCAACACAGAAGTCAACAGACAGGGCTCTGTCCTCTATCAACACAGAAGTCAACAGACAGGGCTCTGTCCTCCAGCAACACAGAAGTCAACAGACAGGGCTCTGTCCTCCAGCAACACAGAAGTCAACAGACAGGGCTCTGTCCTCCAACAACACAGAAGTCAACAGACAGGGCTCTGTCCTCCAACAACACAGAAGTCAACAGACAGGGCTCTGTCTTCTAGCAACACAGAAGTCAACAGACAGGGCTCTGTCCTCTATCAACACAGAAGTCAACAGACAGGGCTCTGTCCTCTAACAACACCGAAGTCAACAGACAGGGCTCTGTCCTCTAGCAACACAGAAGTCAACAGACAGGGCTCTGTCCTCTAGCAACACAGAAGTCAACAGACAGGGCTCTGTCCTCTAACAACACAGAAGTCAACAGACAGGGCTCTGTCCTCCAACAACACAGAAGTCAACAGACAGGGCTCTGTCTTCTAGGAACACAGAAGTCAACAGACAGGGCTCTGTCCTCTATCAACACAGAAGTCAACAGACAGGGCTCTGTCCTCTAACAACACAGAAGTCAACAGACAGGGCTCTGTCCTCTAGCAACACAGAAGTCAACAGACAGGGCTCTGTCCTCTAGCAACACAGAAGTCAACAGACAGGGCTCTGTCCTCCAACAACACAGAAGTCAACAGACAGGGCTCTGTCCTCCAACAACACAGAAGTCAACAGACAGGGCTCTGTCCTCTATCAACACAGAAGTCAACAGACAGGGCTCTGTCCTCCAACAACACAGAAGTCAACAGACAGGGCTCTGTCTTCTAGCAACACAGAAGTCAACAGACAGGGCTCTGTCCTCTATCAACACAGAAGTCAACAGACAGGGCTCTGTCCTCTAACAACACAGAAGTCAACAGACAGGGCTCTGTCCTCTAGCAACACAGAAGTCAACAGACAGGGCTCTGTCCTCTAGCAACACAGAAGTCAACAGACAGGGCTCTGTCCTCTAACAACACAGAAGTCAACAGACAGGGCTCTGTCCTCCAACAACACAGAAGTCAACAGACAGGGCTCTGTCTTCTAGGAACACAGAAATCAACAGACAGGGCTCTGTCCTCTATCAACACAGAAGTCAACAGACAGGGCTCTGTCCTCTAACAACACAGAAGTCAACAGACAGGGCTCTGTCCTCTAGCAACACAGAAGTCAACAGACAGGGCTCTGTCCTCTAGCAACACAGAAGTCAACAGACAGGGCTCTGTCCTCCAACAACACAGAAGTCAACAGACAGGGCTCTGTCTTCTATCAACACAGAAGTCAACAGACAGGGCTCTGTCCTCTAGCAACACAGAAGTCAACAGACAGGGCTCTGTCCTCCAACAACACAGAAGTCAACAGACAGGGCTCTGTCCTCCAACAACACAGAAGTCAACAGACAGGGCTCTGTCCTCTAGCAACACAGAAGTCAACAGACAGGGCTCTGTCCTCTAGCAACACAGAAGTCAACAGACAGGGCTCTGTCCTCCAACAACACAGAAGTCAACAGACAGGGCTCTGTCCTCCAGCAACACAGAAGTCAACAGACAGGGCTCTGTCCTCCAACAACACAGAAGTCAAAAGACAGGGCTCTGTCCTCTAGCAACACAGAAGTCAACAGACAGGGCTCTGTCCTCTAGCAACACAGAAGTCAACAGACAGGGCTCTGTCCTCCAGCAACACAGAAGTCAACAGACAGGGCTCTGTCCTCTATCAACACAGAAGTCAACAGACAGGGCTCTGTGCTCTATCAACACAGAAGTCAACAGACAGGGCTCTGTCCTCTATCAACACAGAAGTCAACAGACAGGGCTCTGTCCTCTAGCAACACAGAAGTCAACAGACAGGGCTCTGTCCTCTAGCAACACAGAAGTCAACAGACAGGGCTCTGTCCTCCAACAACACAGAAGTCAACAGACAGGGCTCTGTCCTCTAACAACACAGAAGTCAACAGACAGGGCTCTGTCCTCCAACAACACAGAAGTCAACAGACAGGGCTCTGTCTTCTAGGAACACAGAAGTCAACAGACAGGGCTCTGTCCTCTATCAACACAGAAGTCAACAGACAGGGCTCTGTCCTCTAACAACACAGAAGTCAACAGACAGGGCTCTGTCCTCTAGCAACACAGAAGTCAACAGACAGGGCTCTGTCCTCTAGCAACACAGAAGTCAACAGACAGGGCTCTGTCCTCCAACAACACAGAAGTCAACAGACAGGGCTCTGTCCTCCAACAACACAGAAGTCAACAGACAGGGCTCTGTCCTCTATCAACACAGAAGTCAACAGACAGGGCTCTGTCCTCCAACAACACAGAAGTCAACAGACAGGGCTCTGTCTTCTAGCAACACAGAAGTCAACAGACAGGGCTCTGTCCTCTATCAACACAGAAGTCAACAGACAGGGCTCTGTCCTCTAACAACACAGAAGTCAACAGACAGGGCTCTGTCCTCTAGCAACACAGAAGTCAACAGACAGGGCTCTGTCCTCTAGCAACACAGAAGTCAACAGACAGGGCTCTGTCCTCTAACAACACAGAAGTCAACAGACAGGGCTCTGTCCTCCAACAACACAGAAGTCAACAGACAGGGCTCTGTCTTCTAGGAACACAGAAATCAACAGACAGGGCTCTGTCCTCTATCAACACAGAAGTCAACAGACAGGGCTCTGTCCTCTAACAACACAGAAGTCAACAGACAGGGCTCTGTCCTCTAGCAACACAGAAGTCAACAGACAGGGCTCTGTCCTCTAGCAACACAGAAGTCAACAGACAGGGCTCTGTCCTCCAACAACACAGAAGTCAACAGACAGGGCTCTGTCTTCTATCAACACAGAAGTCAACAGACAGGGCTCTGTCCTCTAGCAACACAGAAGTCAACAGACAGGGCTCTGTCCTCCAACAACACAGAAGTCAACAGACAGGGCTCTGTCCTCCAACAACACAGAAGTCAACAGACAGGGCTCTGTCCTCTAGCAACACAGAAGTCAACAGACAGGGCTCTGTCCTCTAGCAACACAGAAGTCAACAGACAGGGCTCTGTCCTCCAACAACACAGAAGTCAACAGACAGGGCTCTGTCCTCCAGCAACACAGAAGTCAACAGACAGGGCTCTGTCCTCCAACAACACAGAAGTCAAAAGACAGGGCTCTGTCCTCTAGCAACACAGAAGTCAACAGACAGGGCTCTGTCCTCTAGCAACACAGAAGTCAACAGACAGGGCTCTGTCCTCCAGCAACACAGAAGTCAACAGACAGGGCTCTGTCCTCTATCAACACAGAAGTCAACAGACAGGGCTCTGTGCTCTATCAACACAGAAGTCAACAGACAGGGCTCTGTACTCTATCAACACAGAAGTCAACAGACAGGGCTCTGTCCTCTAGCAACACAGAAGTCAACAGACAGGGCTCTGTCCTCTAGCAACACAGAAGTCAACAGACAGGGCTCTGTCCTCCAGCAACACAGAAGTCAACAGACAGGGCTCTGTCCTCTATCAACACAGAAGTCAACAGACAGGGCTCTGTCCTCTATCAACACAGAAGTCAACAGACAGGGCTCTGTGCTCTATCAACACAGAAGTCAACAGACAGGGCTCTGTCCTCTATCAACACAGAAGTCAACAGACAGGGCT